>NC_091187.1:10740259-10752759 GCF_040958095.1 Procambarus clarkii
GGCAGACTTGATTATGTAATGGGTAGAAACCTTGTGCAAGATAGGATGGAATGTTCGTTGGTAAATCACTTAGTGATCACTATGCAGTTTCTGCTTCCTATGAGGTACAGTGTGATGTACCTAATAGACACCAGAGACGGAAAATGAATATTCCATATGGCTTGTATGACCACTTTATTAATTGTATTTCAAAATGGTATCAAGATTACACAATAACGAATGTACAAGCCTTCTCCAGAGATCTCGTTGATACGATTACTACCTACTACGACACATGGGTGTGTTGGGGAACAGGTCGTAAGCCTAGCAGAAGTGGGCAACACCTACCACCACCCAAGTGGGTCCTTGACCCCGTATTTGTTAAAGAACATGAAAGAGTAAAGCAACTTGGAGATACGTACATACGAACCAAAGCACAAGGTGACTTGCATGCATTTCTAGTTGCAAATAGAGAGAGGTGAGAGACATGAGCAACGTTATACGTAATAAACATTGGGAAGAGTTCCTACAAAGTATAAATGAGCAAACAACACTTGTTGAAGTTTGGGCAAAGATACGAAAAATCTCTAGAAGCAGCCCAACCAAACCGCTGCACCACAGCCCACTAGAACAAGCAAACATTCTCCTTGATCAATGGGCACTAACATCGAGCTACGACTCACTCCCAATTAACATACAGCACAAACTTGATGACACACGCCCCAACAGACAACGAACCATCAATCTTGCCTGTACAGCTATCGACGTGTCGGACCTTAATGATGTAACTGAATGGGAATTAAATCATGCACTAAAGATGGGAAAATCAATTGCTCCTGGAGAGGATGGTATTACTTACAGTCTTCTGAGATTAGTCTCACACGTACCAGGTAATCCACTATTAGTGTTGTACAGAACGAGTTTATGTGAAGGAGTATTACCTGATGCTTGGACAAAGAGTGTCATTGTTCCCATCCCCAAACCACACTCAGATAATTATATACCCATATCTCTAAATTCGTGTGTTTGTAAAGTGCTTGAACGTATTGTTCTTAACAGACTCATGTATCGTATACAGGGGCACCTGCCACCCCAACTGTTTGGATTTATGCCTGGGCTCAGTACACAACACTGTTTTGCTGAGTACTTCGCACATATTGAAGCTTCCCCTCAAGCAGTCTTCATCGACCTAGCAGCAGCTTTTGATACAGCAAACAGAGAAATCATACTGGAACAGCTTGCCGAGCTGGGAATACAAGGCAAATTGCTGAAATGGATAAAGGGCTATTTGTCTAATCGAACAGCATATGTTTTGTTTAATGGTGTTAAAAGCACAGAGAGCAAACACTTTGAACTGGGAACTCCACAAGGAGGGGTCCTCAGTCCCTTGTTGTTCAACGTTCTGATGCATAAACTTATTAAAGATCTTCCAACTAATAATGAAGACACTGTCATTTGTTATGCTGATGATATATGTTTACAGGCTGCCACCGAGCCTAGAATGCAAGTTCTGCTCGACGCTTTTGCTACTAGAGCTGAGGAATGTGGCCTCCTTATCTCTGTACAGAAAACTCGTGCCCTCATTCCATGTGGTATTCCACCAGCCAATTATCATATAGATGGGCGAGCACTTGAGAACTGCGAGTCTTACAGATACCTTGGTGTCCCCATTAACGACCCTGGGTACCTTTCTTCTCTCAAGAGGAGACTGTGGGAGAGATTAAAGCCCTTGTGGGTCCTTGTTGGTGTCAATCATGGAATTAATGTGAAACTTGCTAGAATGTTTTATGTATCATTTATACGCTCTGTGATTGACTACAATGCTCTACATCTCACACTGTATACTGACAAAGAGCTGAAATCTCTTGAAACCTTGCAAAATGAAGCTATGCGTCTCATCCTTGGGGCTCCAAAGTTCACGAGAATAGTTAATATGAGAGCAGAGTTAAAATTACCTAACATAAGTGAGAGAATTTTGTCTATTAGCACAGTTTTCGGCGTGAAGGCATTGAGTAGATCTAGACAACACATGAAGTTTCAAGCTAAACTTTTTAATATGCTGCACTCACCTGAGGTTTATAGAAGAAGAACGAAACCTGATTATGTATTTTGGTTCTACAAGGTAGCCAACTCCATCAAAATATTAAATATGTACCCAACCCAACTAATGATCAATCAACCAATTACTCCATGGGATAACTGGGATCTATCAGTTGATTTTGTAAATGCGCCCACGAAAGATAGTGTGCACTCTACATTATTAAAACAGTTAACACTGAAAAGCATCACTGAAAATACTCAGAGTATGGGTAACGATGTGTATCAGTGCTATACCGACGGCTCTGTAGAAGAAGGTGGACGATGTACCGGATGTGCATGTAACATATTTGAACAATCTTCTCTCGTTCATACAGCAATGAAGCGCGTCAATGACTGGGCAAGTACAACTCAAACCGAACTTGCAGGCATATACCTTGCCACTGAATTTTTAAAAGACAAAGGCAGTGGACTTGTATACTGTGACTCGCAGAGTGCACTCCTGGCATTGAATGCACATAGTAGTGACACCCTGAAAATAGTGATATTCAAATGAATGTTTTAGCTGCTAAAGAAAATAGATTTGAAATTAAATTTCTATGGATACCATCACATGTTGGCATCTCAAGGCATGGCACTGTTGATATGCTTGCAAAGACAGCCTGTAGAAAACCAGTGGTAGAAATAGATATGGGTGTTTCATTAGCAGTGACAAAGAGAATACTTAAACAAATATCTAATTAAGATCTCACCGACCTAACAAATTCACAAAGACCTGAAAGTTGTAGCATTAAATATTATGGTAGATATCGTGAGGAGACATTCACATATGGGACTAATAGAACAAGAACCCGGCAATGTGATGTTATAGTGGCCAGAATACGCCTAGGATATAGACGTATCTGGCAGCTTTCTCAAAACCCAAATGTCGAGTACACAATGTGTCAACTTTGTGAAAGAGAAAACATGCACTCTCTTGAACATTATATTGTAGAATGTCCCATACTGACTGACTTTCGCCCTTCTGGGCTAAGGTATGCTGAACTCTGTAAATACTATATGAGTACTGGAACACTTGATGATATATTGGACTTGTACCCAAGGTTGATCATGTAATGTATCAATTATACAATGTATGTGATATAACTATATAACCTGAGCTTGTAAAAGCACCTTCATCACCTTCAGTGATTAAGTGCTTAATTGCACACTAGTTTCTCTATCAGCTATCTCACCCTGTCAGAGTAAAAGAGACAAATGTATGTGAATGCATGTGTGTGTATATATGTATGCATGTATATATGTATATGTATGTATATGTATGTGTATAATGTATATATAGAAGCTGATCAGAATTACATTTCACCTTTGTAAATGCACATTAATGACACTATGTAAAAGACACATCTAACACTTTATGTATGGCATACGTAAATCTGTGTATCTATGTATTTACGTATGTAGGTTAGCTTAGCATTTTAAAAGCACCGAATCACCTTCTGTGGTTGATTGTTCAATAAACCCTTGAACTATATGTTTAACACATCTCTAACCCTGTCCATGGAGGACAGAAGAAAATGTATATATGTTGGTGAGCATTGTAAATGTCTGGCCACGTCTGTGGTAGAAAAAAAACGGGTAAGGATGTAAGAATGGATAACCGGGTAAAAGTCGGAATAAGGAATACCTTTACGGGAGATGGGACAAGAGCGGACAGCTTCCCTGGCGGCAGCATCCGCACGCTCATTTAAAGACACACCAATATGGCTGGGAACCCAACAAAGCTCAACCGACTCAAATTTACTGTGAACAAGAAACAGCCAATGCTGGATCTCGACAACTACTGGATGAACCGGATTAGAGGACCCGAGAGCCATGAGGGCACTACGAGAGTCAACAATAACTACAGAGGAAGACTGACACCGGGAAAGTAGGAGACGAAGAGCATAGAGAATAGCATAAAGTTCCTCTGAGAAGATGCTAGTCTCCGGAGGTAAGCGACACACAAGTGCGATCAGGAAAAACAACAGTAGCCAACACTGTCCGCAGACTCAGACCCATCGGTGAAGACGGAAACGAAGCGGGAGCGAGAAGAAAAGTGCTCAAGGAAAAGGCATTTTAGAACCGTACGAGGCCATGAGAGTGAGAACAAGACCGGAACATGAAGATGCCAACATAGAAGACACTGTTCAACATAATAGGCCTACTACACCTGATTAATATTTGTATGTGCTTCGTCCCCTATTTTCACCTTTTTTCTTTTACGCCTTACCTTTTCCTTTATTCTTGTCCCATTTGTATAGATCTACTTATCTTCACCTGACCCCTTACTGGCATAAATGTAACACACCTTGTATTGTCTAATCACTTGAGAATGAACCATGTAGATTCGAAACGTTGTGTAAATTTCATAAATAACTAGAATGTATTACACATTTCTTTTTCTTCACCTCGAACGAAGATGACCTTTGGAGAACTCCTCTTCCAATTAAACCATGATAATAGAACACTAGTCAGAGGGATAGAAGCCCTAAACAAGAAAATAATCAATACAGAATATGCAGTGCAATTCAATGACACACACACACACATATTTATATATATATATATATATATATATATATATATATATATATATATATATATATATATGTCGTACCTAGTAGCCAGAACTCACTTTTCAGCCTACAATGCAAGGCCCGATTTGCCTAATAAGCCAAGTTTTCATGAATTAATATATTTTCTCTAATTTTTTTCTTATGAAATGATAAAGCAACCCATTTCATTGTGTAAGAGGTCAATTTTTTTTTATTGGAGTTAAAATTAACGTAGATATATGACCGAACCTAACCAACCCTACTTAACCTAACCTAACCTATCTTTATAGGCTAGGTTAGGTTAGGTAGCCGAAAAAGTTAGGTTAGGTTAGGTAGGTTAGGTAGTCGAAAAGCAATTAATTCATGAAAACTTAGCTTATTAGGCAAATCGGGCCTTGCATAGTAGGCTCAGAAGTGAGTTCTGGCTACTAGGTACGACATTATATATATATATATATATATATATATATATATATATATATATATATATATATATATATTATATATAAATATATATATATTATATATAAATATATATGTCGTACCTAGTAGCCAGAACGCACTTCTCGGCCTACTATGCAAGGCCCGATTTGCCTAATAAGCCAAATTTTCCTGAATTAATATATTTTCTCTAATTTTTTTCTTATGAAATGATAAAGCGACCCATTTCATTACGTATGAGGTCAATTTTTTTTTCTTGGAGTTAAAACTAACAGATATATGACCGAACCTAACCAACCCTACCTAACCTAACCTATCTTTATGGGTTAGGTTAGGTAGCCGAAAAAGTTAGGTTAGGTTAGGTAGGTTAGGTAGTCGAAAAACAATTAATTCATGAAAACTTGGCTTATTAGGCAAATCGGGCCCTGCATAGTAGGCTGAGAAGTGCGCTCTGGCTACTAGGTACGACATACATATATATATATATATATATATATATATATATATATATATATATATATATATATATATATATATATATATATATATATATATATATATATATATATATTAGTATATTTTGGTAGCAGTCTTTCCTGTAGACATATATTATTAAATATGACCGAAAAAGTAAGATTAATAATTCTAACACGAATTTTCTCAATCTTTCGTACATTACGCTTCACTGTTGGAGGTAAATCAAAAATCAATTCTCCAAAATTCATTTTTATTTCTAGTCTGACGCGACACGGGCGCGTTTCGTAAAACTTATTACATTTTCAAAGACTTTAGTTCACAAATACACAACTGAATTGAACTTACGTATCTCCGATTTTATATCTACATTTGAGTGAGGTGGAAGGGGTGATGTGGCATTAACACAAGACAGAACAAAATGTGGTATTAATAGGGTATTAATTTCATCAACACAAGACAGAACACGAAGCAATGGATATTGAATAGAAGTGTTTGTAGAAAGCCTATTGGTCCATATTTCTTGATGCTTCTATATTGGAGCGGAGTCTTGAGGTGGGTAGAATATAGTTGTGCAATAATTGGCTGTTGATTGCTGGTGTTGACTTCTTGATGTGTAGTGCCTCGCAAACGTCAAGCCGCCTGCTATCGCTGTATCTATCGATGATTTTTGTGTTGTTTACTAGGATTTCTCTGGCGATGGTTTGGTTGTGGGAAGAGATTATATGTTCCTTAATGGAGCCCTGTTGCTTATGCATCGTTAAACGCCTAGAAAGAGATGTTGTTGTCTTGCCTATATACTGGGTTTTTTGGAGCTTACAGTCCCCAAGTGGGCATTTGAAGGCATAGACGACGTTAGTCTCTTTTAAAGCGTTCTGTTTTGTGTCTGGAGAGTTTCTCATGAGTAGGCTGGCCGTTTTTCTGGTTTTATAGTAAATCGTCAGTTGTATCCTCTGATTTTTGTCTGTAGGGATAACGTTTCTATTAACAATATCTTTCAGGACCCTTTCCTCCGTTTTATGAGCTGTGGAAAAGAAGTTCCTGTAAAATAGTCTAATAGGGGGTATAGGTGTTGTGTTAGTTGTCTCTTCAGAGGTTGCATGGCTTTTCACTTTCCTTCTTATGATGTCTTCGACGAAACCATTGGAGAAGCCGTTATTGACTAGGACCTGCCTTACCCTACAGAGTTCTTCGTCGACTTGCTTCCATTCTGAGCTGTGGCTGAGAGCACGGTCGACATATGCGTTAACAACACTCCTCTTGTACCTGTCTGGGCAGTCGCTGTTGGCATTTAGGCACATTCCTATGTTCGTTTCCTTAGTGTAGACTGCAGTGTGGAAACCTTCGCCCTTTTCCATGACTGTTACATCTAGAAAGGGCAGCTTCCCATCCTTTTCCCTCTCGTAAGTGAAACGCAGCACGGAACTCTGCTCAAATGCCTCCTTCAGCCTATTAATACTCTTGTTCTGTCTTGTGTTGATGAAATTAATACCCTATTAATACCACATTTTGTTCTGTCTTGTGTTAATGCCACATCACCCCTTCCACCTCACTCAAATGTAGATATAAAATCGGAGATACGTAAGTTCAATTCAGTTGTGTATTTGTGAACTAAAGTCTTTGAAAATGTAATAAGTTTTACGAAACGCGCCCGTGTCGCGTCAGACTAGAAATAAAAATGAATTTTGGAGAATTGATTTTTGATTTACCTCCAACAGTGAAGCGTAATGTACGAAAGATTGAGAAAATTCGTGTTAGAATTATTAATCTTACTTTTTCGGTCATATTTAATAATATATATATATATATATATATATATATATATATATATATATTTATAAATAATGTGACCACCACCCACGAGGCCAACTTGCCACCCGCCCATAGAAGCCGGGAGGCTCCCATGTGTGTCTACGCCACCCACCCACCCAATGTATACCCACATATTGTGTAGTGGGTGTATACCCACACATTGTACAGAGGTGGTATATGTATTACCACTCATCTGAGTAGTAAGTGCCACGGCCAGCTGACTATTCCCCCATAGCCTCCAACCGCCGCCCACCCTCCAGTCTCCACCCGCCGTCCACCCTCCCGCCCAGCGCCCGCCCAGCGCCCGCCCATGTCGCAGCTCTCAACAGACAGCCAGGCTTCTCCAAGCCAAAATGAGCCATCAAGCAGGGGTAGACAAGGCAGATGTCAGACGTGTGACAAGGTATGCTATATCCGGTCGAGTGACGATAATGTGCGCAATCATTACCACAACAGAGCCAGATGTTTGGGTTCTGGGCGCCCTCCCAGGGAGAACACCAATCAACAGCCCACACCGCCCGTAAGGCAAAACACCTCCCAGACCTTCATTCCCACAGAAAATTTAGTAGAAACTATCAAAGCAACAACAGCCAGAACCTTGCAACACATCCCTAAAGCAGCCCGCCCCCATGCAGCAGCCAAATTATCTGCCCTCCTGAGAAAGGTCAACGACTCGTATGGCACAACCTCCTATGTTTGGCAACATATGTCTAGCTACCCCTGCAAGGAGAGACAAAACCTTAGCTGCCTCAGTCATCAAAGCTATAAATGATTTTCCCAGGGAGGACAACCAGGTGCGCCTTCCCACTCGCGCGAGAAACACCCACGGCAGGAAGAGCAACAGTGCCATATCCGAGACATCAAAAATCAGAACATCAGTCACCAAGAAAATAGAAGAAGGAAACACTATTGGCGCAATACGAGTCATCACCAGTGTGGACTCAATTGCCGACAGAGATGCCGCACCAGCTCAAGCCCTAAGGGAGAAACACCCCCCCAGGGCTCCGCGTGAGGACGACATTGTACAAGTGGGGGCTACCGGAGCAGAACCTCTCTAGGTGGCTGAATCTGTGGTCCATAAAGCAGCCATGTCCTTCCCTACAGGATCAGCAGGTGGGTTCACAGGACTAAAACCCAACCACCTCAAGCAAATGCTCAACCCTGCACTGGGTGACATTGCAAAGAACCTCTTGGTGGAACTAACCAGATTCACCAACATATGTCTAGCTGGCAACATACCAGCGACCATAAGACCTATCTTTTTTGGAGCATCTCTCTGTGCTCTAAAGAAAAAGGATGGAGGGATCAGGCCAATAGCTGTGGGCAATTCTCTCCGGCGTCTCGTCGCAAAGGCTGCTGCAAGAACAGTTAGTGATGCAGCGGCCAACATGCTGAAGCCAAAACAGCTCGGGTTCGGCATTCCACAAGGGTGTGAGGCGGCAGCCCATGCAGCTCGAGCTTTCATCGCCAACATCACAGACGAAAAGGCCCTTATCAAGCTAGATTTAAAAAATGCCTTCAATTTGGTGCGGAGGGATGCTGTACTCCGTGCGGTTCATAGTCATTTCCCTTCCCTCTACCCTTTTGTACATTCATGCTACAGTATGGATCTTAAGCTACTTTTTGGCGAACATGAAATTGACTCGCGAGAAGGCGTCCAACAGGGTGACCCCCTTGCTCCTCTCCTTTTCGGCTTAGTCATCAAACAAGTCACAGAGGTCCTGTCCAGCGAGCTTAACATCTGGTTCTTGGATGATGGTACCCTAGCTGGTTCCCAAGACTCCCTCCTGGAGGACATCAGACAAATCCAGGAGCAAGGTGCAGTTTTAGGCCTCACCCTGAACCCTTCTAAATGTGAAATAATATGTTCCAACCAGGGCATCGTAGAGAGAATAGAGGGTCTTCTGCCAAATATCCATAAAACTAAACCTGATGACAGCACACTCCTAGGAGCTCCCCTGGGGTTGAAAGCCATCGATGAGGTCCTTGATAAGAAAATCGCCGACCTTAAGAGGATGGATGGGAGGATTGAGGATATTGATGCTCATGATGCACTCTACCTCATTACCAGATGTCTGTCCCTCCCCAGGTTAACCTACTTTCTGAGGTGTTCACCATCTTACAGTAGCCAAAAACTAAGTGAGTATGACCGGTTACTGAAATCAATGCTAGAAAAAGCCATTAACCTCTCTCTTGATGACCTACAGTGGAAACAAGTCTCTCTTCCCGTAAGACTTGGGGGCCTCGGAGTTCGAACAGCAACGCAAATCGCTGTTCCAGCCTTCCTGTCCTCCTTATCAGCATCCGGCGACCTTGAAGGAAATTCTACCCGCCCACTTACATCAGCTGGCAGGAGTACATGATCCCAATTTTACACGCTGTGCCACAGAGTGGGCCTCTCGTGCAGGCCCATCACCTTAAGGGGGTCTATGAAAAAATTCGGGAAAAAATCGTAATATTTTGAAAAATTTATAAAAATACTACGTAGTTCTGGCAACACTGTGATGCAATCCGCATAATGTTATGATATAAATTGATGTATTTATGGTACATTTCCATGCGTAATTGGTCAGAATCCGGTGCCCCGCGGCTGTGCGCGCAGAAGGTATTGCGTCGTATGTTCTAAATGTCAAATTTTTCGTAATAACGTCGGAAATAACTCTGCATGTATGAATATAAAATATGCACTCATTGGCAACTGTCTCCTCCTAGTGGGGTGTGTGGAAGACGACGCCAGCAGTCACATGTTGTGTCCTGTTGAGTGAGGATCTTCTGTCGACGTGCGCTCTATTCTCGCTCCTGAATATTGCATTTCTTGCGTCTACTGCACAATGATATGTAAGAGGAAGAGACACAAGATTAGAGCAGCAAATCTGCACTCGCTCGCAGTCTTTATCAGCAAAAGAAAGTCACTTTAGCGCAAAGACGAGTAATATTGTGGTGGCCTCCCAGCTGTGAGGTCCTCACTCACCCACCTCGATGCTCCTCACACACCTTCCTTGACTAATGAGCATGATAAAACTGATTGATACTTCAGTAGAAAGGAGAAGGTGATGCAGAAACCAACGACACGCCACACCAAGCCAAGACAGGCTCCTGAGGAAGGTGATCTCAGCTATAGGACCGGTGCCAATTAGTGCCCATTGCAGTGCCACCTTGAGGACCAACAATTCGGACCAATTACAATGGGTTAGTATGTTTTAGTGTTATAATTGAATACTTTGTAATAAATAATTGTAATATATATGTGCAGGCATATATATATATATATATATATATATTTGCATTTTTTTTTCCCCAATTTTTTTTTTCCGCTTGTTATCAGGGGATATGCATGGAACTTACACACCTTGCTGAATGGATGCTTATCTGCAAAAGTGCCAATTATGAACGAAATTGGTCAACGTCAAGCTCGGCTACAGGTGGCCAAACTTTGATCTTATTTTTCTCAGGTAAGTAATTTACAACTTCAAGGTGCTTCACAGGTTTCAATTATTAATCAATTTACATGCAAATTACACCTTATATGTAGAGTTTGTGCTTCTACAATGTCAAATAACATTGTAGTCCAAAGTGCATTTATTGATTTTATAAATATTATTTAATATCATATATTGCATATTTTTGGAAGGAGGACTTTGAATAATTGTATTATTGCACTAAACGCTTTTTGGCTAAAACCCCTATTTGAAATCCTTTATTACATGCTAATGTGATATCTGAGTGTTATAGAAATGATTTTAGTTGACACATGTGTTCCCTGACATTTTTTGAAAATGTTGAAAATTCGTTGCATAATACGTTCTGTATTTTTTTTTCTCCATTTCTATTTAGGGTGTGATGCTGAAACTTGGACCAGTTGCAGCCCCTTCAATAACCAAATTAATGATTAAATTTTCAAAAAAATCGGAACATTTTTTATTTTCCGTGATTAGACCCCCTTAACCACCATCCCCAAAAGCCCACAAGCAATCCAGCTGAGATGGCCCTATTGTAGACCAAGTTGCTGCAGAGTGCCTGGGTGCTGCAACAACACAACACGACATTGCTCGCCTCACAGCAGTAGCAGTCCCACATGCAGGGGATTTCCTGTTAGCAACCCCAATGTCGGCAACTGGCACGCGTCTCACACCACACGCCCTCCGAATTGCTGTGGCCCTCCTCCTTGCTGCCCCAATCCACACCAGATATAGGTGTATTTGCGGCGAGGTGGTGGCTGACAGGTACGGCCACCATGGCCTACTCTGCCAAAGCACAGGGGGATGGCACTCGAGGCACAGTGAAGTTAACGACATCAAGAGGAGCCTCACCACAGCTGGATGTCCAGCTGAAAGAGAGCCCCGTTACCTAACGCCCCGTAACTCTGATACTCTTATTGGTCGCCCGGATGGTATCACAGTGAACCCCTGGAAGAATGGCAAGCAGTTGGTATGGGACTACACATGCGTATCAACCCTGGCTAACACCTACATTAACCTCAGTGTTGCACAACCAGGTGGCGCACTCACCCACAGGGAAGCAGTCAAATCCTGTAAGTATAGAGAACTGGATCACCACTACAATTTTGTCCCCATTGCTTCTGAGACACTCGGCGCCTGGGGTAAAAGTGCTACCAGTTTTTTGAAGGAACTGGGTTCTAGGCTCATTGAAACAACAAGGGACCCTAGAGCTGCCAGCTTTCTTTTCCAGCGCCTCAGCGTGGCGATACAGAGGGGAAATGCGCACTGCATTTAGGGTTCCTGCCCGCCATCTGAGGAGCTGGAGGAACTCGACAACCTATGATAACCATCTTTGTAACCTATATGTAACTCCTTTTTTGTAACAAAGTTCAAATAAACCAAATATATATGTGTACATATATATGTGTACATATATATATATATATATATATATATATATATATATATATATATATATATATATATATATATATATATGTCGTACCTAGTAGCCAGAACGCACTTCTCAGCCTACTATGCAAGGCCTGATTTGCCTAATAAGCCAAGTTTTCATGAATTAATGTTTTTTTGACTACCTAACCTAACTTTTTCGGCTACCTAACCTAACCTGACCTATAAAGATAGGTTAGGTTAGGTTAGGTTAGGTAGGGTTGGTTGGGTTCGGTCATATATCCACGTTAATTTTAACTCCAATAAAATA
>NC_091187.1:10757759-10772759 GCF_040958095.1 Procambarus clarkii
CCGTAAGAGAGAGAGAATGCAATTCGGACAACAAGGAGCAGGGCGACGCTCCATTAAGTGACCATGAGTTAAGCGAGTATGGCCAATACACAACCTCGCCAGAGCTGTTTCCCATCAGCGGTTACGGTGGTAGGAGGACGGCCACGAGGACACACAACTCTTAAGAGTACGCAGTTTGTTACCAGTAACAAAAGACCAACAAGCCTGCCAAGGAGTAAAAGATGGAGGAATAAATAACTGGGCAAAAGTCTGAATAAGGAATACCTTTACGAGACAGGACAAAAGCGGACAGTTTTCCTGGTGGCAGCATCCGCACACTGATTTAAAGACACCAATATGGCTGGGAACCCAACAAAACTCAACCGACTTAAATTTACTGTGAATAAGAAACAGCCAATGCTGGATCTCGACAACCACTGGATGGACAGGATTAAAGGACACGAGAGCCATGAGGGCACTACGAGAGTCAACAACAACTACAAAGGAAGATTGACAATGAGAAAACAGGAGACGAAGAACACAGAGAATAGCTTAAAGTTCCGCTGAGATGATGCTAGTCTCCGGAGGTAAGTGACACATATAAGTGCAATCAGGAAGAAAAAAACAAAGTAGGCAACACCGTCTGCAGACTTAGACCCATCGGTGAAGACAGAAACGGAGCGGGAGTGAGAAGAAAAGTGCTCAAGGAAAAGGCGTTTTAGAACTGTAGGAGGGGTAAAAGCTTTAGTGATGCGGGTTAAGGATGTACAAAACTGCAGAAGGGGGACTCTCCATGGGGGCAAAGAAGGAACAACGAGAGGAGAAATAGTAGAAATACAAATTGAAAGAGAATCCTGTAAGCGAGATAACCGGACAGAAAGAGGGAGGTGGTGAAGAGGAACTGGAGGGGCAAAAGTTAAAGCACGACAGAGGCGAGAGGAAGGATGTTGCAAGGACCGCGCAAGATAGCGAAGGCAGTAGCGATCATGGCGGTCCTGGAGAGATAGGAAACCAGTGTCAACATACAAGCTGAAGATGGGAGTCGAACGAAAGGCACCAGAACTGAGACGCAACCCAATATGGTGCAAAGCATCAAGACAGCGAAGAGTAGAAGGAGAAGCAGACAAGTAAGCAGGGCAACCATAATCGAGTTTAGACAGGATAAGACATGAGAAAATTCACACGAGAAAAAGTTGTCAACCTTTCCCTCAAAGATTGTCAGTGGAAATAAGCCACTCTTCCAACGTGACTTAGTTTACTTAGTGTTAGCAAAGCCACCCAAACTGTTGTTCCAGCCTTCACATCTTCCTCCTCGGCATCAGATGGCCTGGTCAAGAAAAATCTACTAGACAACTGGAGTGACTCAGTGCAGATAAATGGCCTCTCCAACTGTACAGAATGCAGCACAACATATGGTCAACCCTGGCAGAACCAGCACCCAAACTATCCATACCAACAATCCACCCGGGACAGACCCATCGTAGACAAAGAAGCCCAAGCTTTGCTGGAGGCAAGAAAGCTCCTCTGACCATAATTGCCTCACAGCCATGTGTAATCCCCATGCAGGTTATTTCCTTTAGATAGTTAAACTGTCTGCAACAATCACACATCTTCATCTGCAGCAGCACTATATTGCAGTCACCCTCTGCCTTACTATTGCAATCCACACCATATATCAGTGTTTTTGTTGTGAGGCAGATGCAAATGAATATGGATTGCATGGCCTGCACTGCAGAAAGTCAGGAGGTTGGCTCACAAAACATCATTAAGAGACACCGTGCCTCCGCCCAGTGCCCAGCAGAGAACGCGCCTCATACTCTAATGTACAATAGCTCTTCTGCCTCTTCTGGTCTACCAGATGAAATCACACTAGACACACGAGAAATGTCAGATAACTAGCCAGGGACAATACTTGTAAGTGAGTAATTATCAAAAGAAGGCACCAAACCAGGAAGGCTATATAGCACCACCAAATGTGCAGGATAATCAGAGTTCGCTAAATATCACCAAGGAAGCCAATACAAGAACAGAAATGCATATGGTGAATGATATCAAAAGTATTCGATTCACCAAGAATTCTACCGAGGGACAATCGACTGCGGGGGACAGTCGGAAAACAAGACACACACTCGTTACTGAAGTCAGGACATTTAACAAGGATACAAGGATAACCGTAAGAAGGACAATGTAATTTGGACAATGAGCAGGGCGGCGCTCCATTCAGTGACCATGAGTTAAACGGGTACGGCTAATACGTAACCTAGCCAGAGCCGTTTCCCACCGCCGGTTACGGTGGGAGGAGGAAGGCCACTGGGACACACGACTCTTAAGAGTATGCAGTTTGTTACCAATAACAGAAGACCAACAACCCTGCCAACGAGCAAGGATGGAGGTATGAATAACTGGGAAAAAGTCGGAATAAGGAATACCTTTACAAGAGATGGGTTAAGTGCAGATAGCTTCCTTAGCGGCAGCATCCGCACGCTCATTTAAAGAGACACCAACATGGCTGGGAACCCAGCAAATCTCAACCGACTTAAATTTACTGGAGATAAGAAACGGCAAATGTTGAATCTCGATGACCACCGGGTGGACCGGATTAAAGGACCCTAAAGCCATGAGGGCACTACAAGAGTCAACTACCACCACGAAGGAGGATTGACACCGGGAAAGCAGGAGACGAAGAGCATAGAGAATAGCATAGAGTTCTGCTGTGAAGATGCTAGCCTCCGGAGGAAGGCAACACATATAAGTGTGGTCAGGAAAAACAACAGAGTAGCCCACACCGTCAGCAGACTTAGACCCATCGGTGAAGATGGGAAGGGTATGGGAGTGAGAAGAAAAGTGCTCAAGGAAGAGGCGTTTCAGAACTGTAGGAGGGGTAAAAGCTTTAGTGATGCAGGTCAGAGAAGTACAAAATTTGGGAAGGGGGACCCTCCATGGGGGCAAGGAGGGAACAATACGAGGAGAAATATTGGTAATACAAACCGAAAGAGAATCTTGTAAGCAAGAAAAATGGACAGATTGAGGAAGGTGGTGACGAGGAACAGGAACTACAGGAGGGGTAAAAGTCAAAGCACGATAGAGGCGAGAGTGAGGACACTGGTTGGATTGCGCAAAATAGCGAAGACAGTAGGGATCACGGTGGTCCTGGAGAGACAGGAAGCCAGTGTCAGCTTACAAACTGAGGGCAGGAGTTGAATGAAAAGCATCAGAGCCGAGGCGCAACCCAGTATGGTGCAAAGCATCAAGAGGGCAGGAAGTAGAAGGAGAAGCAGAAGAGTATGCAGGACAACCATAATCGAGTTTAGACAGGACGAGAGAGGAATGCAAATACAGGAGCGTGCGCCTATCTGCTCCCCAAGAAGTATGGGACAAAACCTTAAGTAGGTTAAGGGCCTTAGAGCACTCAACACGGAGGTAAGAGATATGGGGCGACCAAGACACACGAGTGTCAAGGAATAACCCCAAAAGCTTCACCGAATCTTTGTACTCAAGGGGATGAACATAAAGTGACAAAGAGGGACGAAGAACGACCTGCTTCCGATTAATAAGTCATGGCACAAGCCTTAGTAGTAGAGAACTTGAAGCCATGATTGATGGCCCAAGACGACACGGCATCAATCGCAAGTTGAAGCCGCCATTGAAGGAGAGGCAAATCGTCATCTCGCAGCAAAGAGTAAGATCGTCAACATAAAGAGTGGTAAAGATGCCAGAAGGAAGGGAGGAAATAACACTATTGAGGGTAACCAGAAAAAGAGTAGTACTCAGAACACTACCTTGGGGCACACCTTCATACTGCCGAAAAGAGGCAGAAAGAGTGGCACCAAGCCTGGCTCGAAAGGTACGACGAGAGAGAAAGCTTTGAAGGAAGAGAGGGAGATTACCACGAAGGCCAAAAGAACGAAGTTGGGACAGAATATGGTATCTCCAAGTCGTGTCATAAGCCTTTTCCAGGTCAAAAAGGTCAGCAACAACAGAGGTCTTCGCAGCAAAAGCAGTACGAATATAGACCTGCAAGTTCACCAAGACATCAGTCGTGCTGCGGCACTTGCGAAAACCAAATTGAGAAGGAGAGAGGTGGCGATGGTGTTCCAAGAACCACATCAGACATTTATCATACGCTCAAAGAGCTTGCAGACAACTCGTGAGGGCAACGGGCGAAAGTCTTGAGGAGGCATACCGAGACACTAATAGGGAGTATTCGAATAGGGAGTACAACGGCATCGAGCCAGTCCTCAGAGACGGACGAATCCCCCAGACCTGGTTATACAGACTCGGTAAATACCGAGACGTGCACGGAGGGAGATTTTTTTTTTTTTTTTTGAGGGATATTCCTGCGCGGGCCCTAAGCCTCTGGCTGGACCACTAAACAGAGGGAGATGGCGAAGCATCTCATAATGAACATCATCCGAGCCCGCTGCCATAGATCCGCAGAGGGCCAGGGCAGACTGAAGTTCAGAGAGAAAGGATCGTTATAGGGAAGGCGGAGATGAGTGTGGAAATCTAAAGGATAAGATTCAAGAACAGGCTTACGAAGAAGGAAGGATTGAGGAAGATGAGAACCAGAGCTAACAGTAAAAAAGTAGGGAACCCAGAGTCGGTCGCGACCGTCATCGGGTCCGCCACTAGAGTACCACGGAGGTGAAGTACCGGCGAGACATCTGGAACGAACATGCCCACAATCTTGCGGAGCTTCTTCCAGATTTGCGGCTGAGGAGTATCGGACATAATGGTGGAAACATAAGATTTTAACCCTCACATTTAGCTGTATGAATAGTCTTACGGGCCACCGGACTTGCCTTCCAAAACAAAATAAAAGAATCAGCCGTCTGCCGGCAGCTGTGTTACACTTACAGCGGACAGTCTTGAGTACAGTCCACCTTCCACCAGGGAACGCACTTCCGTGTGCCCTGGGAGGAAGAGCGAGGAATAGAGCGGAGGGCAGCGTTAAAGACAGTGTCATAAAAAAGAAGGCGCGAGGAAGAGGCAGAGAGAGTAGCACGCTTGGCAAATTGCCACCTAGGGAAGGAGAAGGGAGGGTGGAAAGAGAAAAAGGAAACGCGGATGGGGAAATGATCACTTATGGAGGTCATCAAGAACCCGCCACGTGAAATCTTAGTAAAGGGATGACAAGCAGAGAGAAAGATCAAGACAGGAAAGGGTGCGAGTTCGAGAGTCCACATGAGTGGGCTCACCAGAATTCAGAAGAGATAGTGAAGAAGCGAGGACGAACGGTTCAAGAAGGCGGCCTCGAGTGTTTGTCAGAACATCACCCCAGAGGGAATGTCAACAGTTGAAATCATCCAAAAGAAGCACCGGCTCTGGTAAGGAGTCCAGGAGGTGCTTAAGATCAGGAAGGGAAAGCGGGACATTTGGGGGGAGATAAATGGAACAGACTGTATACCATTTACCCACAAAAACACGGGCAGCAGAACAGTGGATAGGTGACGGAAGAAGTAGGGGGACGAAGGGAATATTAGAACGAACGAATTAAGAGAGCAGTAGAGTTATGGGCCCCAGCAAGAGCTGGGGGGGGGGGGGAGGGAAAGAAAGGAATAACCACGAAAGTGACCAGGACGAGCACCAAGCATGGGTTCCTGGAGACAAACACAAAGTGGTGAAAACTGTGTAATTAGAAGTTGGAGTTCATGGAAGTTGTCATAAAATCCACGAATATTCCACTGAAGAATAGACATTATCAAAGAGAAAGGACAGTAACAGAGAACAAGAAAGAAATAAAGGTATAGAAGAACACAGTTTATTAAAGAATCTCATTATCAGGGGTCAGGATCACGAGCAGGGTCGGCAAAATTAGGGTTAGGGGGCATGGGTAAACTTAGTAAGGATAGAGGGAAGGGAGCGGGAGGAGAGACCAGAGGCGGACTGATGGGGTCTTTAGGAGGAGGAGGAGGAGACAACTGAGAGGGGCAATTAAGGACAGCAGGAGGAGGGGGGGCAGGAGGAGTTGGGCAGAAATCAGGGAGTGCACCTCAGCAAGGGCAGCAACCGAGAGGGAATCGGGGATGAAAGAAACCTCCATATCTGGGATAGGGGGTTCGACCACTGAAATGGGAGGGGATGTAGTGACAGAGTCAGAGGGAAGGGGTGAGGAAGAGAGCGAATCCTTCTTACCCGTTGGAGAGGAAAAAGGAGAGGAGCCAGGCTTACGTTTCTGACTCAAAGAGACAGGCGTGCCAGTAACAACGTACCGGGCGACAGACTTAATGGTCTCAGCAGGAGAAGAGGAGCGGGAGCGAACAACACGAAGATTGCTGGGAGGATAGTGGACATCAGACTGGACAAACAGGCAGCGTGGAGGGTCATGAGACTGGGGAAACGGTTGGGAAGAAAGAGTGGAGGGGAGATGGGAAAGAAGACATAGGAGACATGGTGGACTTGGCAGGAAGGGGGAAAACTCCAGGTGGAGAACCAGGAGGGAGACCTTTTGGGACAGGACGCAAAGGAATAAGGGAGGTAGTGAAGGGCGTGTTCGGGTCTAAGGCCTGGACACGGTTGTGAGACTGAGGAAGGTGGGAAGGACGAGGAGAGGTAGAACGCAACACGCGAGCATAGGATACGCCAGCGAAAGGGGTGAGACAATGAACTTGGCGTCTCACTTCAAGAAAAGTCAGACGATCACGGTGTTTCAAGTTGAGGACGGCTTCCTCGAGTTTGAAGTGTATACACGAGCGTGAGAAGGTAGCGTGGGCCTCACCGCAATTGAGGCAGCGAGCCTGGGGAGAAGTGCGCTCGAACTTAGAATGATTATCGTCCCCACACATGGGGCACAGATACACAGTACTTGTGCACTTGAGGACACCGTGCCCAAACTTCCAACACTTTTTGCAAAGTCCAGGAGAAGGAATGTACTCCTGAACAGTGTATCTGGCACGGCAAGAATAATAAGTAAGTAATTATCAAAAGAACGCACCAAACTGATTAGGCTATGTAGCACCATCAAATGTGTGGAATAATCAGAGGGCACTAAATATCACCAAGGATGCCAATACGAGAACAAAAACGCATAAGGCGAACGATATCAAAAGTATCCGAGTCTCCAAGAATTTTATTGAGGGACAGGTGACCGCGAGGGGCGGTCGGAAAGCAAGACACCCGCTCATCCTGGAAGTCAGGACATTCAAGAAGGATATGCACGACTGTAAGAGGGACAAAGCAATTCGGACAATAAGGAGCAGGGCGGCGCTCCGTCAAGTGACCATGGGTTAAGCAAGTATGGCCAATACGCAACCTCGCCAGAGCCGTTTCCCATCGCCAGTTACTGTGGTAGGAGGACAGCCACGAGGAAACACAACATTTAAGAGTACATAGTTTGTTACCAGTAACAGACGACCAAGAAGCTTGCCAATGGGTAAGGATGGAGGAATGGATAACCGGGTAAAAGTCGGAATATGGAATACATTTATGAGAGATGGGACAAGAGCGGACAGCTTCCTTGGCGGTAGCATCCGCACACTCATTTAAGGACACACCAATATGGCTGGGAACCCAACAAAACTCAACCGACTTAAATTTACTGTGAACAAGAAACAGCCAATGCTGGATCTCGACAACTACTGCATGAACTGAATTAAAGGACACGAGAGCCATGAGGGCACTATGAGAGTCAACAACAACTACAAAGGAAGACTGACAACGAGAAAGCAGGAGACGAAGAGCATAGAGAATAGCATAAAGCTCCGTTGTAAAGATGCTAGTCTCCGGAGGCAAGCGACACACATAAATGAGATCAGGAAAAACAACAGTAGCCAACCCCGTCCACAGACTTAGACCCATCGGTGAAGACAGAAACGGAGCGGGAGTGAGAAGAAAAGTGATCAAGGAAAAAGCATTTTAGAACCGTATGAGGGGTAAAAGTTTTAGTGGTGCGGGTCAAGGATGTACAAAACTGCGGAAAAGGGACTCTCCATGGGGGCAAAGAAGGAACAACACAAGGAGAAACATTAGAAATACAAACGGAAAGAATCCTGTAAGCGAGATAACCGGACAGAAAGAGGGAGGTGAAAAGGAACAGGAACCGCAGGAAGGGTAAAAGTTAAAGCATGACAGAGGCGAGAGGAAGGATGTTGTAAGGACCGTGCAAGATAGCGAAGACAGTAGCGATCACGGCGGTCCTGGAGAGACAGGAAGCCAGTGTCAACATACAAGCTAAGAACGGGAGTCGAATGAAAGGCACCAGAACTGAGGCACAACCCAGTATGGTGCAAAGCATCAAGACGGCGAAGAGTAGAAGGAGAAGCAGACGAGTAAGCAGGGCAACCATAATCGAGCTTAGACAGGACGAGAGAGGAATGTAAAGCAAGGAGAGTGCGCCTATCTGCTCCCCATGAAGTATGGGACAATACCCGAAGGAGGGTAAGGGCCTTAGAGCACTCAATACGGAGGTAAGAGATATGAGGAGACCAAGACAAACGAGTGTCAAGGAATAAACCCAAAAGCTTCGCGGAATTTTTGTACTCAAGGGGATGACCATAAAGTGACAAAGAAGGACGAAGAACAACCCGTTTCCGAGTAAAAGTCATGGCACAAGTCTTAGTAGTATCGATCTTGAAGCCATGATCGGTGGCCCGAGACGACACGGCATCAATCGCAAGTTGAAGCCTGTGTTGAAGGAGAGGCGAATCACCAACCTGACAGCAAAGGGTAAGATCATTGACATAGAGAGCGGAGAAGACGCCTGAAGGAAGAGAGGAAAGAAGACCATTGAGGGCAACCAGAAAAAGAGTAGTGCTCAAAACACTACCCTGAGGCACACCTTCGTATTGCTGAAAAGAGGCAGAGAGAACGGTACCAAGCCGCACCCAAAATGAACGACGAGAGAGGAAGCTGCGGAGAAAGAGAGGGAGATGACCACGAGGGTGAAAAGAATGAAGCTGGGATAGAATATGATATCGCCAAGTGGTGTCGTAAGTCTTTTCCAGGTCAAAAAGGACAGCAACAACGGAGGTCTTCGCAGCAAAAGTAGTACGAATATAGATCACCTAGTTCACCAGGACATCTTGAATTGAGAAGAGGAGAGGTGGTGATGGTGTTCCAGGAACCACATCAGACGAACGTTAACCATACGTTCAAAGAGTTTGCAGACACAACTTGTTAGGGCAATAGGGCGAAAGTCCTTAGGGGATGTTCCCAGAGACCCCGGTTTGCGAACAGGGAAGACAACGGCCTCGAGCCAGTCCTCAGGGACTGAATACGACTCCCAGATCCGATTATACAGACACAGTAAATACCGAGACGTGCATGGAGGGAGATGGCGAGATTTATCTCGGAAGGAGATAAATGAAACAGTGCACCATTTCCCCACAAAAATACGAGCAGCAGAACAATGGAGAGGCAAAGGAAAAAAAAGGGGATAAAGGGAACATCAGAGCGAATCAGGAGAGCAGGAGAGTTAGGAGCCCCAGCTACAGCTGTTGGGGGGGGGGGAGAAAGGAATAGCCATGAAAGCGACCAGGACGAGTACAAAGCATCGGCTCCTGGAGACAGACACAAAGGGACAAAAATTGCGAAATCAGAAAATGGTGTTCAAGGAAATTGGCGTAATAACCCCAAACGTTCCATTGAAGAATAGACATTGACGAGAAGAGAAAGAAGAGAAAGGACAACAACAGAGAACAAGGAAGAAACAGGCGAAAGAGCAACATAGCCCGTTAAAGAAGATGAGGGTTGGGATCAGGGTCAGCAAAGTCAGGGTTTGGGGTCATGGGTAAACTGAGCAAAGACGGAGGGAAGGAAGCAGGAGAACAGACCAGAGGTGTACAGGCGGGATCCGGAGGAAGAGGAGGCGGCAACCGAGAGGAGTAGTCAAGGACAGCAGTAGGAAGAGGGGGAGTAGAAAGAGGGGAGCGCATCTCAGCAAGGGCAGCAACCGAGAGGGAAGCGGGGGCCAAAGAAACCTCCATAGCAAGAAGAGGGGGCGCAACCACCGAAATGGGAGGGGAAGGGGCGATAGAGTCAGAAGTAGGGGCCGAGGAAGAAAGCGAACCCTTCTTACCCCCCCCCCCTTAGGAGGAGGAAGGAGAGGAGCCAGGCTTACGCTTCTGATTTATAGAGACAGGTGTCCCAGCAACTACGTACCGGGCAACAGATTCCAGCATCTCAACAGGAGAAGCACACATGACGGCCGTTAGGAGAGCGATGGACATCAGCCTGCATTGACAGGCGGCGGGGAGAGTCAATAGATGGAGGAGAAGGACGGGAAGGAAAATCGGAGGGAGATGAGAAAGAAGACACAGGAGACATGACAGACCAGGTAGAAAGAAGGGGAACCCCAGACAGAGGACCAGGAGGGGGACCCCTCTGGACAGAACGCAAAGTAACAGAGGAGGGGGCAGTTGGCGTATCAGGGTCCAAGGCCAGGAAACGGTTGTGAGTCTGAGGAAGGAGGGAAGGACGAGGAGAGGAAGAGTGCAACACGCGAGCATAAGAGACGTTAGCATAAGGCGGGAGCCGGCGAACCTGGCGCCTCGCCTCAGGAAAAGATAAACGCTCCCGGTGCTTCAAGTTGAGGACGGCTGCCTCAAGCTTGTAATGGATACAGGCACGGGAGAAGGTAGGATGGGCCTCACCGCAGATGAGGCAGCGAGCTTGGGGAGAAGTGCACTCCGACTTAGAGTGACCTTCACCCACACACAAAGGACAGAGAGAGACAGTCCCAGAGCAGCGGAGGGCACCATGCCCAAACCTCCAGCACTTGTTACAAAGTCGAGGAGAAGGAATATACTCCTGGACAGAGCACCTAGCACCAGCAAGAATGACAGAGGATGGAAGGGTCATACCATCAAAGGTGATCTTCACAACATGAAGGGGTTGATGGCGACGACCACGAGAGGGACGAGTAAAGGAGTCTACTTGGAGGACAGAATGGCCTTGGGCATCAAGGATATGCCGAATATCATCGTGGCAGTCCTGCAGATTCCGAACACCGGTTGCAACATGGGGTGGGAGGAGAATAGTGCCAACACTGGCATTCATCTGAACGTTCTTGGAGACCCGAACAGGGATCTCGCCAAGGCAAGATAAGGCAGCCAAGCGGGAAACTGCATCCTGAGAAGGAGCAGCAACGACACGTGTACCGAGACGAGTGGGGATGAAGGTAACAGGGGCATCCACGGAATCAACAAGATGCCGATGGAGGGAGAAATCGTCAGGAGGCGCAGAATCAAGTGGGAGGAGATCAAAGTATTTGGCCCATGAAGCGGGACCAAACAAGGCTTGATATGCATCAGTACGGGAAGGAATCGAGCGAGTGCGGCTGTGGCGCGGACGGCGTTGAGAACCCACAGAGAGGGGTTAAAAGGCGCAGTAGTCACAACAAGAGACTTAGCCGCACCAGGGGACGAAGTGGTCACCACAGGGGGCCGAGTATACATACAGACAGACATACATACATACATTTATATATATATATATATATATATATATATATATATATATATATAATGTATATATATAATGTATATACTATATATATATATATATATATATATATATATATACTATATATATATATATATATATAAATATATATATATATACTACATATATATATATATATATACACTATATATTATATATATATATATATATATATATATATATATATATATATATATATATATATATATATAAAATGTATATACTATATATATATATATATATATATATATATATATATACTATATATATATATATATATAAATATATATATATATACTACATATATATATATATATATATATATATACACTATATATTATATATATATATATATATATTATATATATATATATATATATATATATATATATATATATATATATATATATATGTCGTACCTAGTAGCCAGAACTCACTTCTCAGCCTACTATTCAAGGCCCGATTTGCCTAATAAGAAAGTTTTCCTGAATTAATATATTTACTATAATTTTTTTCTTATGAAATGATAAAGCAACCCTTTTCTCTATGTATGAGGTCAATTTTTTTTTATTGGAGTTAAAATTAACGTAGATATATGACCGAACCTAACCAACCCTACCTAACCTAACCTAACCTATATTTATAGGTAAGGTTAGGTTAGGTAGCCAAAAAAAGCTAGGTTAGGTTAGGTAGACGAAAAAACATTAATTCATGAAAACTTGGCTTATTAGGCAAATCGGGCCTTGAATAGTAGGCTGAGAAGTGCGTTCTGGCTATTAGGTACGACATATATATATATATACTATATATATATATATATATATATATATATATATATATATATATATATATATATATATATATATATGTCGTACCTAGTAGCCAGAACTCACTTCTCAGCCTACTATTCAAGGCCCGATTTGCCTAGTAAGCCAAGTTTTCCTGAATTAATATATTTACTATAATTTTTTTCTTATGAAATGATAAAGCAACCCTTTTCTCTATGTATGAAGTCAATTTTATTTTATTGGAGTTAAAATTAACGTAGATATATGACCGAACCTAACCAACCCTACCTAACCTAACCTAACCTATATTTATAGGTAAGGTTAGGTTAGGTAGCCAAAAAAAGCTAGGTTAGGTTAGGTTAGGTAGGTTAGGTAGACGAAAAAACATTAATTCATGAAAACTTGGCTTATTAGGCAAATCGGGCCTTGAATAGTAGGCTGAGAAGTGCGTTCTGGCTATTAGGTACGACATATATATATATATATATATATATATATATATATGTCGTACCTAGTAGCCAGGTACGACATGTGAACGCCAAGAAATCCGGACTCCACCTGCCAAAGATCATTGGGGAATATAAACCTGGATATGCGTATGGAAATGTCAAGACGCACAAGCCTGGAAACCCACTTCGGCCAATCATTAGCCAGATACCCACACCCACGTACAGATTGGCGAAGCGACTCAACGGCCTGCTGACTCCTTATGTTCCTTGCGCCTTCAGCCTGAAGTCTCCAAAGGAATTTGTGGACTTACTGCGGGGCGCACGGGCCACAGGGATAAGAGCCTCGTTGGACGTAGAATCGCTGTTTACCAACGTACCTGTGGACGAGACAATCGGAATGATAGCCGACAGAGTGTATCGTGATCCAGCCTGTACTCCTCTTGACATGCCAGAAAGTATTCTGAGGAAACTACTCCAAGCTTGTACTAAAGAGGCACCCTTCTTGAGCCCGGATGGGCACATGTATAAGCAAGTAGATGGGGTCGCTATGGGTTCTCCCCTAGGTGTCCTGTTTGCAAACTTCTACATGGGTACCATCGAGCAAAAAGTCTTAGTCGACATGAACTTGAAACCGGCCATATACTGCAGGTATGTTGACGACATTTTTACACAGGTACCTGATGTCAGACATCTGCAGGAGCTGAAGGAGGCATTTGAGCAGAGTTCCGTGCTGCGTTTCACTTACGAGACGGAAAAGGATGGGAAGCTGCCTTTTCTAGATGTAACAGTCATGGAAAAGGGCGGAGGTTTCCACACTGCAGTCTACACAAAGGAAACAAACATAGGAATGTGCCTAAATGCCAACAGCGACTGCCCTGACAGGTACAAGAGGAGTGTTGTTAACGCATACGTCGACCGTGCTCTCAGCCACAGCTCAGAATGGAAGCAAGTCGACGAAGAACTCTGTAGGGTAAGGCAGGTTCTAGTCAATAACGGCTTCTCCAATGGTTTCATCGAAGACATCATAAGAAGGAA
The DNA here is from genome assembly GCF_040958095.1 of Procambarus clarkii. Taxonomy (NCBI): domain Eukaryota; kingdom Metazoa; phylum Arthropoda; class Malacostraca; order Decapoda; family Cambaridae; genus Procambarus; species Procambarus clarkii. Next base: position 10,771,450 of record NC_091187.1, read on the forward strand.
AGTGAAAAGCCATGCAACCTCCGAAGAGACAACTAACACAACACCTATACCCCCTATTAGACTATTTTACAGGAACTTCTTTTCCACAGCTCATAAAACAGAGGAAAGGGTCCTGAAAGATATTGTTAATAGAAACGTTATCCCTACAGACAAAAATCAGAGGATACAACTGACGATTTACTATAAAACCAGAAAAACGGCCAGCCTACTCATGAGAAACTCTCCAGACACGAAACAGAACGCTTTAAAAGAGACTAACGTCGTCTATGCCTTCAAATGCCCACTTGGGGACTGTAAGCTCCAAAAAACCCAGTATATAGGCAAGACAACAACATCTCTTTCTAGGCGTTTAACGATGCATAAACAACAGGGCTCCATTAAGGAACATATAATCTCTTCCCATAACCAAACCATCGCCAGAGAAATCCTAGTAAACAACACAGAAATCATCGATAGATACAGCGATAGCAGGCGGCTCGACGTTTGCGAGGCACTACACATCAAGAAGTCAACACCAGCAATCAACAGCCAATTATTGCACAACTATATTCTACCCACCTCAAGACTCCGCTCCAATATAGAAGCATCAAGAAATATGGACCAATAGGCTTTCTACAAACACTTCTATTCAATATCCATTGTTTCGTGTTCTGTCTTGTGTTGATACTTTTAATACCCTATTAATATCCTCTAATGCCACATCATCCTTCCCACCTTACTCAAATGTAATGCCACATCACCCTTCCCACCTCAGTCAAATGTAGATATAAAATCAGGGAAACGCAAGTTCTAATCAGTTGTGTATTTGTGAAGTCTTTGAAAATGTAATAAGTTTTACGAAACGCGCCCGTGTCGCGTCAGACTAGAAATAAAAATGAATTTTGGAGAAGTGATTTTTGATTTACCTCCAACAGTGAAGCATAATGTACGAAAGATTGAGAAAATTCGTGTTAGAATTATTAATCTTACTTTTTCGGTCATATTTAATAAAATATATATATATATATATATATATATATATATATATATATATATATATATATATATATATATATATATATATATATGTCGTACCTAATAGCCAGAACGCACTTCTCAGCCTACTATTCAAGGCCCGATTTGCCTAATAAGCCAAGTTTTCATGAATTAATGTTTTTTCGTCTACCTAACCTACCTAACCTAACCTAACCTAGCTTTTTTTGGCTACCTAACCTAACCTTACCTATAAATATAGGTTAGGTTAGGTTAGGTAGGGTTGGTTAGGTTCGGTCATATATCTACGTTAATTTTAACTCCAATAAAAAAAAATT
>NC_091187.1:10782759-10800259 GCF_040958095.1 Procambarus clarkii
GGGGCGACAGCACCCGTGCCAGGGGGGGCGACAGCACCCGTGCCAGGGGGGGCGACAGCACCCGTGCCAGGGGGGGCGACAGCACCCGTGCCAGGGGGGGCGACAGCACCCGTGCCAGGGGGGGCGACAGCACCCGTGCCAGGGGGGGCGACAGCACCCGTGCCAGGGGGGGCGACAGCACCCGTGCCAGGGGGGGCGACAGCACCCGTGCCAGGGGGGGCGACAGCACCCGTGCCAGGGGGGGCGACAGCACCCGTGCCAGGGGGGGCGACAGCACCCGTGCCAGGGGGGGCGACAGCACCCGTGCCAGGGGGGGCGACAGCACCCGTGCCAGGGGGGGCGACAGCACCCGTGCCAGGGGGGGCGACAGCACCCGTGCCAGGGGGGGCGACAGCACCCGTGCCAGGGGGGGCGACAGCACCCGTGCCAGGGGGGGCGACAGCACCCGTGCCAGGGGGGGCGACAGCACCCGTGCCAGGGGGGGCGACAGCACCCGTGCCAGGGGGGGCGACAGCACCCGTGCCAGGGGGGGCGACAGCACCCGTGCCAGGGGGGGCGACAGCACCCGTGCCAGGGGGGGCGACAGCACCCGTGCCAGGGGGGGCGACAGCACCCGTGCCAGGGGGGGCGACAGCACCCGTGCCAGGGGGGGCGACAGCACCCGTGCCAGGGGGGGCGACAGCACCCGTGCCAGGGGGGGCGACAGCACCCGTGCCAGGGGGGGCGACAGCACCCGTGCCAGGGGGGGCGACAGCACCCGTGCCAGGGGGGGCGACAGCACCCGTGCCAGGGGGGGCGACAGCACCCGTGCCAGGGGGGGCGACAGCACCCGTGCCAGGGGGGGCGACAGCACCCGTGCCAGGGGGGGCGACAGCACCCGTGCCAGGGGGGGCGACAGCACCCGTGCCAGGGGGGGCGACAGCACCCGTGCCAGGGGGGGCGACAGCACCCGTGCCAGGGGGGGCGACAGCACCCGTGCCAGGGGGGGCGACAGCACCCGTGCCAGGGGGGGCGACAGCACCCGTGCCAGGGGGGGCGACAGCACCCGTGCCAGGGGGGGCGACAGCACCCGTGCCAGGGGGGGCGACAGCACCCGTGCCAGGGGGGGCGACAGCACCCGTGCCAGGGGGGGCGACAGCACCCGTGCCAGGGGGGCGACAGCACCCGTGCCAGGGGGGGCGACAGCACCCGTGCCAGGGGGGGCGACAGCACCCGTGCCAGGGGGGGCGACAGCACCCGTGCCAGGGGGGGCGACAGCACCCGTGCCAGGGGGGGCGACAGCACCCGTGCCAGGGGGGGCGACAGCACCCGTGCCAGGGGGGGCGACAGCACCCGTGCCAGGGGGGGCGACAGCACCCGTGCCAGGGGGGGCGACAGCACCCGTGCCAGGGGGGGCGACAGCACCCGTGCCAGGGGGGGCGACAGCACCCGTGCCAGGGGGGGCGACAGCACCCGTGCCAGGGGGGGCGACAGCACCCGTGCCAGGGGGGGCGACAGCACCCGTGCCAGGGGGGGCGACAGCACCCGTGCCAGGGGGGGCGACAGCACCCGTGCCAGGGGGGGCGACAGCACCCGTGCCAGGGGGGGCGACAGCACCCGTGCCAGGGGGGGCGACAGCACCCGTGCCAGGGGGGGCGACAGCACCCGTGCCAGGGGGGGCGACAGCACCCGTGCCAGGGGGGGCGACAGCACCCGTGCCAGGGGGGGCGACAGCACCCGTGCCAGGGGGGGGCGACAGCACCCGTGCCAGGGGGGGCGACAGCACCCGTGCCAGGGGGGGCGACAGCACCCGTGCCAGGGGGGGCGACAGCACCCGTGCCAGGGGGGGCGACAGCACCCGTGCCAGGGGGGGCGACAGCACCCGTGCCAGGGGGGGCGACAGCACCCGTGCCAGGGGGGGCGACAGCACCCGTGCCAGGGGGGGCGACAGCACCCGTGCCAGGGGGGGCGACAGCACCCGTGCCAGGGGGGGCGACAGCACCCGTGCCAGGGGGGGCGACAGCACCCGTGCCAGGGGGGGCGACAGCACCCGTGCCAGGGGGGGCGACAGCACCCGTGCCAGGGGGGGCGACAGCACCCGTGCCAGGGGGGGCGACAGCACCCGTGCCAGGGGGGGCGACAGCACCCTGTGCCAGGGGGGGCGACAGCACCCGTGCCAGGGGGGGCGACAGCACCCGTGCCAGGGGGGGCGACAGCACCCGTGCCAGGGGGGGCGACAGCACCCGTGCCAGGGGGGGCGACAGCACCCGTGCCAGGGGGGGCGACAGCACCCGTGCCAGGGGGGGCGACAGCACCCTGTGCCAGGGGGGGCGACAGCACCCGTGCCAGGGGGGGCGACAGCACCCGTGCCAGGGGGGGCGACAGCACCCGTGCCAGGGGGGGCGACAGCACCCGTGCCAGGGGGGGCGACAGCACCCGTCCAGGGGGGGCGACAGCACCCTGTGCCAGGGGGGGCGACAGCAACCTGTGCCAGGGGGGGCGACAGCACCCGTGCCAGGGGGGGCGACAGCACCCGTGCCAGGGGGGGGCGACAGCACCCGTGCCAGGGGGGGGCGACAGCACCCGTGCCAGGGGGGGCGACAGCACCCGTGCCAGGGGGGGCGACAGCACCCGTGCCAGGGGGGGCGACAGCACCCGTGCCAGGGGGGCGACAGCACCCGTGCCAGGGGGGGCGACAGCACCCGTGCCAGGGGGGGCGACAGCACCCGTGCCAGGGGGGGTGGCGACAGCACCCGTACCAGGGGGGGCGACAGCACCCGTGCCAGGGGGGGGCGACAGCACCCGTGCCAGGGGGGGCGACAGCACCCGTGCCAGGGGGGGCGACAGCACCCGTGCCAGGGGGGCGACAGCACCCGTGGCCAGGGGGGCGACAGCACCCGTGCCAGGGGGGCGACAGCACCCGTGCCAGGGGGGGCGACAGCACCCGTGCCAGGGGGGCGACAGCACCCGTGCCAGGGGGGCGACAGCACCCGTGCCAGGGGGGCGACAGCACCCGTGCCAGGGGGGCGATAGCACCCGTGCCAGGGGGGGCGACAGCACCCGTGCCAGGGGGGCGACAGCACCCGTGCCAGGGGGGGCGACAGCACCCGTGCCGGGGGGGACAGCACCCGTGCCGGGGGGGACAGCACCCGTGCCGGGGGGGACAGCACCCGTGCCGGGGGGGGGGACAGCACCCGTGCCAGGGGGGGACAGCAGTAGTGGGAAGTATGACGGACCGTGACCGTTTTGCTTTTTTCGAGGGTCACGATCCGTCATACCTGTTTTTCGTAACAGTATTAAGGGGACACGATCCGTCATCCCTATTTTTTCGTTTCAGTTTCGAGGGTCACGATCCGTCATACCTGTTTTTCGTAACAGTATTAAGGGGACACGATCCGTCATACCTATTTTTTCGTTTCAGTTTCGAGGGTCACGATCCGTCATACCTGTTTTTCGTAACAGTATTAAGGGGACACGATCCGTCATACCTATTTTTTCGTTTCAGTTTCGAGGGTCACGATCCGTCATACCTGTTTTTCGTTATAGTATTAAGGGGACACGATCCGTCATACCTGTTTTTCGTTGCAGTTTCGAGGGGACTCGATCCGTCATACCTGTTTTTTCATCACCCGAGCGGGTGATTGCCTTATAGTCCATGAAATTATGCTCAAGGGTATTAAAAGGTCCCTTGTAGTCATACATGTTTTTCGTTACCACAGTGTCCCTTGCACAGACATCGCTGATGGTCAATGACGTCACCAGGTAGCCGCTCAATGACCCTGCACAGGCATTGCTAATGGTCAATGACGTCATCAGCTAGCCAGTCACCCTTTCTTCATCTTCCCTGAATAAGTCCATTTTCTGTTATAGTGTGTTTATTCCCATTTTTAATGTTTATAGCAAAGGGGGATTCAAATGCCGCCTTCTGTCGAGCCTAATGTGCAATTGCGTTAATCATTATAAGCTCGTTTTTTCTCAATAAGGTTTTACCGTACCGTTTCCCATTGTCTAAGATCATTTTATAGCTAAGATTACATATTACATAAGAAATGAGTTCAAACCCTGTTACAGAACTAGTATTTACCAAGGTCTTTTTCCTAAATGTAAAACTTATTCAATTCATGCCTATTCTGTTTCATGTTGATACGTTTAATAGGATATTAATATTCCCCTTTATCATGTCCATTCAGTCGCACCTCTATCATGTCACCCCTATTTCTTCTTCATCTTCATTCTAGAGAATGTAATTTGAGCTTTGACAATCTTTCTTGAAGGATCGTTTATTATGCATAGGGCAAAAAATAAAATGAAAAAACTGCTATCATTCATTTATATGAAAAAAAAACAGAGTCCTGGGCATTGGCGATTTCAATGCGTTTTCAGTAGTAACCAATATTGTCCTTAACCTCACACACGTCTCACATTCGCTCAAAACATACCTCCCACACCTTGCTATGGCATATAACAAATAAAAAAATGTCATTCAGTAAAAGCAAGCCTCTCATATTTTAAAATAAGGCCTTCTGCGGCGCGAGGCGCGCTAAATGCGGATCCCAGGAGGTTCACACATAAGTGTGAACTCTTAATCTAGCTTATTACCTCACCTATACTCTGTGCTTCATCAAAGTTGATATTCAGCTACAATAGCTCGTATATTCGCTCATTGCTTATATTTTCTGTTATTCATAAACCCGATCAAACCATCCTAACCTAACCTATCCTAACTTATTATATATAACAAACAAATACATTCTACAGAACAGTTATTGTTGTTGTTTAGTGACATCGTGAAAAGCGACCTCAGGTATAGGGATAATGTATTGATGGTCATTAGCATATAGGTGTGAAGGTATTACAGTACCTGATTGGTCAACTATGTATGACGTCACCAGACAACCAATGCGACCTTTGGCGTCCTACTGGCATGTGTATTTAATGTTATTATTCAAAAATGACTAGACTAACCATCCCCACCTAACCTAATCAGAGGTTTAAGAATAAGCATTTTAGGCAACGACAACTGTAATCATTAATCGGCGATAAGTTCAAAAGTATAACAGAATGCCAAATGTCATACTGCAATTTAAGCAGAATCGTACATCTGGCAGCATAGCAGGTGAGCTGAACATAAGAATAAAGGTGACTGCAGAGGTCCTATTGGCCCATACGAGGCAGCTCCTATATATTTCCACCCAATCTCATTCATGTCCACCCTATGCTTAAAACAACCAAGGGATCCCACTTAAAGTATTAGTTTACAATAATAGTTTTAATAAATAGCTCTTATTCTAGTTTTATACACAACAGCAATTATGAAAACCCTATATCTAGATATTCTACTTTAATCCACAAGTAGTTACCACACATCTGGCAGCACAGCGGATTAGTGACTGTGTTCATAGGCTAGTCAACTGTCCTCACATCCATCAAATAGATATCCAAATGTCGCACCTCAATTCATCCATCTAGCAACTCAGCTGGATGTTAGCCACTATATTCATAGGCTAATCATTTCTACACCTCAAAAAATCCTAGTCTTGCTGCGCAAATCAGCTAACTTGTTTCTAAACCAACACTCGCAAATACAATCATGCATACCTACACATACTTCAAAACCTATGCATTCATAGAGAATAGCCTAGTTTTTGCCACCATTTCCCCATTAATCAGATGTAATTTATGCCATACACACAGAAAATATAGCATTTACACACCAAATATGCCATTTATGCACAAAATATATTATTTACACTCAAAATATACCATTACATAAAAAAATATGAGATTTTCATACAAAATATGTCAGTTGCAAACAAAAATATACCATTTACACAATATTGCATGTACACTCAGAGTATGACATTTACACAAAGTACGGTATTTTGCACAAATATATCAAAATGCTTATGCATTTAGACAATAAAAAATGCACTTTAACTAAAATTACACAATTTCACAAACGTAATTTTCACAAAATACCCACACATTGTCTCATAAACCAAAATACACTTACACCATAAAGATCTATTTTATCAAATTACAGAGCTTACACAAAATACACAATTTTCACACACAAATACAGTTTCACCAGTTACACTTCAACATATTAAAAACACAACTTGCATAAATGCACTATTATCACAAAAATTATTACACAGTTTGTGTAATTATTTTACATCTTTGCACAATTAATACAAGAAAACTTGCTATATAATTACTCAGCTTGCACAATGACAATCAATACCCAAAGGTATAAATAAACAATTCGTCCATATGCAATTACACAACATGCGCAATTAATACACAACTTATACAATATTACACATCTTTCATAATTATTACACACAACTTGCACAAATGCATATCTAGCACAAATACGTGCAATACATAACTACCCCAAATATGAAAATACACAACTAGCATAAATACACGATTTACACAAATACAATTGCGACATTTACACAACTAGCTCAAAAATATAATCAATACACAACTTACCAAAATATGAACAATACATAACTAGCACATATTCATTAAATCCACAACTAAGCAATTTCCGCAAATACACATACAAAAACATATACAATTAATACATACAACTTGCACAAAACAATACACAATTTATAGAAATATAATCAATACATAATTTCAATAATCATACAACATATGCAAAATACATAATCTGCACAATTAATACACAAGTATATTAATTGTGCTATATATGTACAAACACAACCAACTGGGTCAAACAATACACAATTTGCATGATATTTTTCTGGGTATATTTAGGACATTAATTATAATATGCTGAGTTTAACCAACTCCCCAAAAGTCAGAATTTCACATATAAAAATGTTTCTTATAACTTCCAATGAGCTCAATATATAACACATTCTTTTCCATTAAGATATCAACATTATTAGTGCTAAACTATTCATCTAACATATGTCCACTGTTTTTATGTCTTATTAATACCTTCCTTGTTACATTCTCTCCAATCAGACCACCATATTTATGTATTTATTCAAACCATCTAACAGACTTATTTGTTCTAGCCTTAGTTATGTTAGGGCAGGTGGGGTTAGGTAGAGTCAGTATTTTCTATGATAATTTTAGACAAATTTGCTATATCTTATCAAAATGCATCCTGTTAAAACTTAAATTCATCTAAATCTATCAAAAATATACTTATACTACGCAAATTTGACTAAATTCTACCTAGCTAAACTTACTAAATATGAGCATCCCATATCCTCACATACAAGCCTATGTCACCTCTGTCCATACATTATATGAGTCTGCCATATAGCACGAACCCCAAATAGGAAAATTTACGCTATTTCATAAACATACTAGTTCATTACCCTAAGATATTATATATGTCCTTCCCTACACGACCTCACCAAACCTGACCTAGCATATCCAACCCTGGATTTGGTTAAAGTTGGCGAAATGTATGCTATGCCACCTAAATTTCACCAAATTTAAGGCAATTTCCACCAAATATACCCAAATGTTGTGTATCATAGCATCGCCAAAGCCCATTTTCTCCTATTCCATACTACCCTACACAACCTCACCCAACCTGACCTAGCATATCCAAATCTGGATGTGGTTAAAGTCGGCGAAATTCATGCTATGCCACCTAAATTTGACCAAATATACCCAATGTTTCATATCACAGCACTGCCAAAGCCCATTTTTACCTACATTTTCTCCTATTCCATCCTACCCTATGCAACCTTACCTAACCTATCCTACCATATCAAAACAAAGATTTGGTTAAAGTCTGCGAAATTTAAGCTATCCCACCTAAATTCTATCTAATTTAAGGCAATTCCCACCAAATATATCCAAAATGTTCTGTATCACAGCACTGCCAAAGCCCATTTTTACCTACATTTTCTCCTATTCCATCCTACCCTACGCAACCTTACCTAACCTATCCTAGCATATCCAAACCTAGATTTGGTTAAAGTAGGCGAAATTTAAGTTATCCCATATAAATTTGACCTAATTTAAGACAATTCCCACCAAATATACCCAAAAATGTTTTGGAACGTAGCACGGCCAAAGCTCATTTTAGCTGAGTTTTCACCTATTCCAACCTGCCCTAGACAACCCTACCTAGCCTCTCCTGGCATATCCAAAGTCAGATTTGATTATAGTTGGCGAAATTTATGCCTTTCCAACCTAAATTTTACCTAATTTAAGACAATTTCTACCCAATATACCCAAAATGTTTTGTTACATAGCTCAGCCAAAGACCATTTTAGCCGAGTTTTCACATATTCCAACCTACCCTACATAGCCTTACCTATCCCTGACCTAGCAGATTTGATTAAAGTTGGGGAAATTTAAGCTATCGCCATCAAATTGGAGACAATTTCCACCAAATATGCCTAAATGTTGTGTATCATAGCACAGCCAAAACCCATTTTACCCACATTTTCACCCATTCCATCTAAACCGGGACCTAGCCTCTGATACTCAGAGAAGTGATGTTTTTGGATATGAACCTAAATGCCCGTGCCTAACCTGCAAGAGTCTTGGAGCTTTGTTGAATATTTCTTCGAAAACTGAAGTTTTGGATATGAACCTATCCGCACTGTGCCTAACATGCTAGGATCTTTGTTGAACATTGTAACCATATTCATAGAAAAGTGATGTTTTGGATATGGACCTAACAGCCCCTCTCCTTTAAAACTTGGAACTGTGTTCAATATTGTAGATATAGTGTTGGGTGTGTGTTTTGTTTTTACACATCAACCCAACCGACCTGGACCTAACCTCCCTTCATCTAACTTCAAATTTATCATAAATATGGAAGGACGTGTTGTTTGTGCATCAACCCAATCGTCCTCGACCTAACCTCCATTTATCAAACTTCAAATTTATCATAAATATGGGAGGACCGTGTTATTTGTGCATCAACCCATCCTGGGCCTAACCTCCCTTTATCTAACTTCAAATTTATTGTATTTATGGGAAGAAGGTGTTGTTTATGCATCAACCCAACCGCCCTGGACCTAACCTCTGATACACGAATCTTGGTTCAACATTGCATCATACTCGTAGCATATTTTTTTTTCACATAATTCAACCATCCTCAACCTAACCTCTATTACCTGGGGGAGGGAGGTTAATGGAAAATATGATAATAATGGGAATTTTCTCTACATCAGTTCAATCTAACCATCCTTAACCTAACCTTAGTTAGAAAGGGATATAACTCACCAAAACTATTTAATTACCATTTACCTTATTTTCCTTATCCTAACCCATAACCAGAGGGTTTAGACCCCCCTTTACCTCGAAATTATACTATATATTTAAGGTAGGAATATATTTTCACACATAAACCTAACATTCCCTAATTTAACCCTGTACTCTAATTTCGAGGTAAAGGGGGGTCTAAACCCTCTGGTTATGGGTTAGGATAAGGAAAATAAGGTAAATGGTAATTAAATAGTTTTGGTGAGTTATATCCCTTTCTAACTAAGGTTAGGTTAAGGATGGTTAGATTGAACTGATGTAGAGAAAATTCCCATTATTATCATATTTTCCATTAACCTCCCTCCCCCAGGTAATAGAGGTTAGGTTGAGGATGGTTGAATTATGTGAAAAAAAAATATGCTACGAGTATGATGCAATGTTGAACCAAGATTCGTGTATCAGAGGTTAGGTCCAGGGCGGTTGGGTTGATGCATAAACAACACCTTCTTCCCATAAATACAATAAATTTGAAGTTAGATAAAGGGAGGTTAGGCCCAGGATGGGTTGATGCACAAATAACACGGTCCTCCCATATTTATGATAAATTTGAAGTTTGATAAATGGAGGTTAGGTCAAGGACGATTGGGTTGATGCACAAACAACACGTCCTTCCATATTTATGATAAATTTGAAGTTAGATGAAGGGAGGTTAGGTCCAGGTCGGTTGGGTTGATGTGTAAAAACAAAACACACACCCAACACTATATCTACAATATTGAACACAGTTCCAAGTTTTAAAGGAGAGGGGCTGTTAGGTCCATATCCAAAACATCACTTTTCTATGAATATGGTTACAATGTTCAACAAAGATCCTAGCATGTTAGGCACAGTGCGGATAGGTTCATATCCAAAACTTCAGTTTTCGAAGAAATATTCAACAAAGCTCCAAGACTCTTGCAGGTTAGGCACGGGCATTTAGGTTCATATCCAAAAACATCACTTCTCTGAGTATCAGAGGCTAGGTCCCGGTTTAGAAGGAATGGGTGAAAATGTGGGTAAAATGGGTTTTGGCTGTGCTATGATACACAACATTTAGGCATATTTGGTGGAAATTGTCTCCAATTTGATGGCGATAGCTTAAATTTCCCCAACTTTAATCAAATCTGCTAGGTCAGGGATAGGTAAGGCTATGTAGGGTAGGTTGGAATATGTGAAAACTCGGCTAAAATGGTCTTTTGCTGAGCTATGTAACAAAACATTTTGGGTATATTGGGTAGAAATTGTCTTAAATTAGGTAAAATTTAGGTTGGAAAGGCATAAATTTCGCCAACTATAATCAAATCTGACTTTGGATATGCCAGGAGAGGCTAGGTAGGGTTGTCTAGGGCAGGTTGGAATAGGTGAAAACTCAGCTAAAATGAGCTTTGGCCGTGCTACGTTCCAAAACATTTTTGGGTATATTTGGTGGGAATTGTCTTAAATTAGGTCAAATTTATATGGGATAACTTAAATTTCGCCTACTTTAACCAAATCTAGGTTTGGATATGCTAGGATAGGTTAGGTAAGGTTGCGTAGGGTAGGATGGAATAGGAGAAAATGTAGGTAAAAATGGGCTTTGGCAGTGCTGTGATACAGAACATTTTGGATATATTTGGTGGGAATTGCCTTAAATTAGATAGAATTTAGGTGGGATAGCTTAAATTTCGCAGACTTTAACCAAATCTTTGTTTTGATATGGTAGGATAGGTTAGGTAAGGTTGCATAGGGTAGGATGGAATAGGAGAAAATGTAGGTAAAAATGGGCTTTGGCAGTGCTGTGATATGAAACATTGGGTATATTTGGTCAAATTTAGGTGGCATAGCATGAATTTCGCCGACTTTAACCACATCCAGGTTTGGATATGCTAGGTCAGGTTGGGTGAGGTTGTGTAGGGTAGTATGGAATAGGAGAAAATGGGCTTTGGCGATGCTATGATACACAACATTTGGGTATATTTGGTGGAAATTGCCTTAAATTTGGTGAAATTTAGGTGGCATAGCATACATTTCGCCAACTTTAACCAAATCCAGGGTTGGATATGCTAGGTCAGGTTTGGTGAGGTCGTGTAGGGAAGGACATATATAATATCTTAGGGTAATGAACTAGTATGTTTATGAAATAGCGTAAATTTTCCTATTTGGGGTTCGTGCTATATGGCAGACTCATATAATGTATGGACAGAGGTGACATAGGCTTGTATGTGAGGATATGGGATGCTCATATTTAGTAAGTTTAGCTAGGTAGAATTTAGTCAAATTTGCGTAGTATAAGTATATTTTTGATAGATTTAGATGAATTTAAGTTTTAACAGGATGCATTTTGATAAGATATAGCAAATTTGTCTAAAATTATCATAGAAAATACTGACTCTACCTAACCCCACCTGCCCTAACATAACTAAGGCTAGAACAAATAAGTCTGTTAGATGGTTTGAATAAATACATAAATATGGTGGTCTGATTGGAGAGAATGTAACAAGGAAGGTATTAATAAGACATAAAAACAGTGGACATATGTTAGATGAATAGTTTAGCACTAATAATGTTGATATCTTAATGGAAAAGAATGTGTTATATATTGAGCTCATTGGAAGTTATAAGAAACATTTTTATATGTGAAATTCTGACTTTTGGGGAGTTGGTTAAACTCAGCATATTATAATTAATGTCCTAAATATACCCAGAAAAATATCATGCAAATTGTGTATTGTTTGACCCAGTTGGTTGTGTTTGTACATATATAGCACAATTAATATACTTGTGTATTAATTGTGCAGATTATGTATTTTGCATATGTTGTATGATTATTGAAATTATGTATTGATTATATTTCTATAAATTGTGTATTGTTTTGTGCAAGTTGTATGTATTAATTGTATATGTTTTTGTATGTGTATTTGCGGAAATTGCTTAGTTGTGGATTTAATGAATATGTGCTAGTTATGTATTGTTCATATTTTGGTAAGTTGTGTATTGATTATATTTTTGAGCTAGTTGTGTAAATGTCGCAATTGTATTTGTGTAAATCGTGTATTTATGCTAGTTGTGTATTTTCATATTTGGGGTAGTTATGTATTGCACGTATTTGTGCTAGATATGCATTTGTGCAAGTTGTGTGTAATAATTATGAAAGATGTGTAATATTGTATAAGTTGTGTATTAATTGCGCATGTTGTGTAATTGCATATGGACGAATTGTTTATTTATACCTTTGGGTATTGATTGTCATTGTGCAAGCTGAGTAATTATATAGCAAGTTTTCTTGTATTAATTGTGCAAAGATGTAAAATAATTACACAAACTGTGTAATAATTTTTGTGATAATAGTGCATTTATGCAAGTTGTGTTTTTAATATGTTGAAGTGTAACTGGTGAAACTGTATTTGTGTGTGAAAATTGTGTATTTTGTGTAAGCTCTGTAATTTGATAAAATAGATCTTTATGGTGTAAGTGTATTTTGGTTTATGAGACAATGTGTGGGTATTTTGTGAAAATTACGTTTGTGAAATTGTGTAATTTTAGTTAAAGTGCATTTTTTATTGTCTAAATGCATAAGCATTTTGATATATTTGTGCAAAATACCGTACTTTGTGTAAATGTCATACTCTGAGTGTACATGCAATATTGTGTAAATGGTATATTTTTGTTTGCAACTGACATATTTTGTATGAAAATCTCATATTTTTTTATGTAATGGTATATTTTGAGTGTAAATAATATATTTTGTGCATAAATGGCATATTTGGTGTGTAAATGCTATATTTTCTGTGTGTATGGCATAAATTACATCTGATTAATGGGGAAATGGTGGCAAAAACTAGGCTATTCTCTATGAATGCATAGGTTTTGAAGTATGTGTAGGTATGCATGATTGTATTTGCGAGTGTTGGTTTAGAAACAAGTTAGCTGATTTGCGCAGCAAGACTAGGATTTTTTGAGGTGTAGAAATGATTAGCCTATGAATATAGTGGCTAACATCCAGCTGAGTTGCTAGATGGATGAATTGAGGTGCGACATTTGGATATCTATTTGATGGATGTGAGGACAGTTGACTAGCCTATGAACACAGTCACTAATCCGCTGTGCTGCCAGATGTGTGGTAACTACTTGTGGATTAAAGTAGAATATCTAGATATAGGGTTTTCATAATTGCTGTTGTGTATAAAACTAGAATAAGAGCTATTTATTAAAACTATTATTGTAAACTAATACTTTAAGTGGGATCCCTTGGTTGTTTTAAGCATAGGGTGGACATGAATGAGATTGGGTGGAAATATATAGGAGCTGCCTCGTATGGGCCAATAGGACCTCTGCAGTCACCTTTATTCTTATGTTCAGCTCACCTGCTATGCTGCCAGATGTACGATTCTGCTTAAATTGCAGTATGACATTTGGCATTCTGTTATACTTTTGAACTTATCGCCGATTAATGATTACAGTTGTCGTTGCCTAAAATGCTTATTCTTAAACCTCTGATTAGGTTAGGTGGGGATGGTTAGTCTAGTCATTTTTGAATAATAACATTAAATACACATGCCAGTAGGACGCCAAAGGTCGCATTGGTTGTCTGGTGACGTCATACATAGTTGACCAATCAGGTACTGTAATACCTTCACACCTATATGCTAATGACCATCAATACATTATCCCTATACCTGAGGTCGCTTTTCACGATGTCACTAAACAACAACAATAACTGTTCTGTAGAATGTATTTGTTTGTTATATATAATAAGTTAGGATAGGTTAGGTTAGGATGGTTTGATCGGGTTTATGAATAACAGAAAATATAAGCAATGAGCGAATATACGAGCTATTGTAGCTGAATATCAACTTTGATGAAGCACAGAGTATAGGTGAGGTAATAAGCTAGATTAAGAGTTCACACTTATGTGTGAACCTCCTGGGATCCGCATTTAGCGCGCCTCGCGCCGCAGAAGGCCTTATTTTAAAATATGAGAGGCTTGCTTTTACTGAATGACATTTTTTTATTTGTTATATGCCATAGCAAGGTGTGGGAGGTATGTTTTGAGCGAATGTGAGACGTGTGTGAGGTTAAGGACAATATTGGTTACTACTGAAAACGCATTGAAATCGCCAATGCCCAGGACTCTGTTTTTTTTTCATATAAATGAATGATAGCAGTTTTTTCATTTTATTTTTTGCCCTATGCATAATAAACGATCCTTCAAGAAAGATTGTCAAAGCTCAAATTACATTCTCTAGAATGAAGATGAAGAAGAAATAGGGGTGACATGATAGAGGTGCGACTGAATGGACATGATAAAGGGGAATATTAATATCCTATTAAACGTATCAACATGAAACAGAATAGGCATGAATTGAATAAGTTTTACATTTAGGAAAAAGACCTTGGTAAATACTAGTTCTGTAACAGGGTTTGAACTCATTTCTTATGTAATATGTAATCTTAGCTATAAAATGATCTTAGACAATGGGAAACGGTACGGTAAAACCTTATTGAGAAAAAACGAGCTTATAATGATTAACGCAATTGCACATTAGGCTCGACAGAAGGCGGCATTTGAATCCCCCTTTGCTATAAACATTAAAAATGGGAATAAACACACTATAACAGAAAATGGACTTATTCAGGGAAGATGAAGAAAGGGTGACTGGCTAGCTGATGACGTCATTGACCATTAGCAATGCCTGTGCAGGGTCATTGAGCGGCTACCTGGTGACGTCATTGACCATCAGCGATGTCTGTGCAAGGGACACTGTGGTAACGAAAAACATGTATGACTACAAGGGACCTTTTAATACCCTTGAGCATAATTTCATGGACTATAAGGCAATCACCCGCTCGGGTGATGAAAAAACAGGTATGACGGATCGAGTCCCCTCGAAACTGCAACGAAAAACAGGTATGACGGATCGTGTCCCCTTAATACTATAACGAAAAACAGGTATGACGGATCGTGACCCTCGAAACTGAAACGAAAAAATAGGTATGACGGATCGTGTCCCCTTAATACTGTTACGAAAAACAGGTATGACGGATCGTGACCCTCGAAACTGAAACGAAAAAATAGGTATGACGGATCGTGTCCCCTTAATACTGTTACGAAAAACAGGTATGACGGATCGTGACCCTCGAAAAAAGCAAAACGGTCACGGTCCGTCATACTTCCCACTACTGACAGCACCCGTGCCGGGGGGGACAGCACCCGTGCCAGGGGGGGACAGCACCCGTGCCAGGGGGGGACAGCACCCGTGCCAGGGGGGGACAGCACCCGTGCCAGGGGGGGACAGCACCCGTGCCAGGGGGGGACAGCACCCGTGCCAGGGGGGGACAGCACCCGTGCCAGGGGGGGACAGCACCCGTGCCAGGGGGGGACAGCACCCGTGCCAGGGGGGGACAGCACCCGTGCCAGGGGGGGACAGCACCCGTGCCAGGGGGGGACAGCACCCGTGCCAGGGGGGGACAGCACCCGTGCCAGGGGGGGACAGCACCCGTGCCAGGGGGGGGACAGCACCCGTGCCAGGGGGGACAACACCCGTGCCAGGGGGGACAACACCCGTGCCAGGGGGGACAACACCCGTGCCAGGGGGGGACAGCACCCGTGCCAGGGGAGGGACAGCACCCGTGCCACGGGGGACAACACCCGTGCCACGGGGGACAGCACCCGTGCCAGGGGGGGGGGCAGCACCCGTGCCAGGGGGGACAGCACCCGTGCCAGGGGGGGACAGCACCCGTGCCAGGGGGGGACAGCACCCGTGCCAGGGGGGACAACACCCGTGCCAGGGGGGACAGCACCCGTGCCAGGGGGGGACAGCACCCGTGCCAGGGGGGACAACACCCGTGCCACGGGGGACAACACCCGTGCCACGGGGGACAACACCCGTGCCACGGGGGACAGCACCCGTGCCAGGGGGGGGGGCAGCACCCGTGCCAGGGGGGGACAGCACCCGTGCCAGGGGGGGGACAGCACCCGTGCCAGGGGGGGGACAGCACCCGTGCCAGGGGGGACAACACCCGTGCCACGGGGGACAGCACCCGTGCCAGGGGGGGACAGCACCCGTGCCAGGGGGGGGGACAGCACCCGTGCCAGGGGGGACAACACCCGTGCCACGGGGGACAACACCCGTGCCACGGGGGACAACACCCGTGCCAGTATTATTATAAACTAAGTTACCTGACTTAGGCCTATTCCCACAGATCCGTGAACAAGTTACTGAGATCCACATTAGTAGTCTTCTGTATATAATTCCCCATTCATCTCCCACCACAAGACATAAAGGGGGCTCGAACCTGGGTGTTGTGGTGAGGGTTGTGCAGCCTGCCAGCCTCGGCCGACCGCACCTCCAGCATGGCCTTCTTCTCCGCTAGGCTGCCTGTCCGTAGAAACCGCACCTCCTGTAAACCAAAGCTCTCTTAAGTCCACTGTATTATACGCGCCCTTTCTCGCAAATTCGTATAGTCAATATTTACTTATTAACTACGTGCATAGGTGACATACTAAACATAATAGATACCCTTAAAAAGCTTGATAGAAAACACCGAACTTACCTAACCTTGTTAGTATGTTAAGATAAGCATCTTATTGCTTCGTAATTACAATTGTTACTTAACCTATTATAGGTATAGGTTAAGTAATAATTGTAATTACGAAGCAATAAGATGCTTATCTTAACATACTAACAAGGTTAGGTAAGGTTGGTGTTTTCTATGAAGCTTTTTAAGGGTATCTATTATGTTTAGTATGTCACCTATGCACGTAGTTAATAAGTCAATACGCGCCCTTACCACCACCTCTCACCCAATGACACTCCCAACCACTCGATGGTAGAGCGACGGTCTCGCTTCTTGCAGGTCGCCGTTCAATCCCCGACCGTCCAAGTGGTTGGGCACCATTCCTTCCCCCCCGTCCCATCCCAAATCCTTATCCTGACCCCTTCCCAGTGCTATATTGTCGTAATGGCTTGGCGCTTTCCCCCTAATAGTTTCCTTCCCTTCCCTCCAGGTACCTATAATGCTATACCTATAACACTATACTTATAATATACCAAATACAGACCGCAGTCCTTGAGATCCCTAACACCGGTCGCACCATGGTGCGGGAGGAGAACAGTGCCAACACTGGCATTCAATCGGGCGTTTTTCGAAACCCGAACAGGGGTCTCGCCAAGGCAAGATAAGGCGGCCAAGCGGGCGGCCGCATCCTGAGAGGGAGCAGCAACGACACGGGTACCAAGACGAGTGGGGTTGAAGGTGACAGAGGCATACACGAAATCGACAAGAT
>NC_091187.1:10805259-10871792 GCF_040958095.1 Procambarus clarkii
GAGGCAATGATGAACCAGCTAGACTCGACTTGATATTCACCCTGAATGAGTCAGAAATAAGGGAAGTCAAAGTTGAAGCCCCCATAGGAATGAGTGACCACAGTGTACTGACCTTTGAGTACTTGGTGGAGGTAGGGATAACCTACCCAAGGATGGGAGTGGAGGGGAAAAGACTGAATTACCGAAGAGGAAAATATGACGAGATGAGGAACTTCCTCAGGGGAATACCATGGGAAACAGAACTTAGAGACAAGAATGTGCAGGTCATGATGGATTTTGTCACCCAAAAGTGCCAGGAAGCTGCAGACAGGTTTATCCCCGTCCAAAAGGAGAAAAACGAAAAACAGAAAAACCCATGGTTCAACCAGGAATGTAAGGTAGCGAAACAACTGAGTAAAAGAACATGGAGAAACTACAGAAATAACAGAACACCAGAGAGCAGGGAGAGATACCAGAGGGCCAGAAATGAGTACATCAGAGTGAGGAGGGAAGCAGAGAGACAGTTTGAAAATGACATTGCGAGTAAAGCCAAGACCCAACCAAAGCTGCTCCACAGCCACATCAGGAGGAAAACAGCAGTGAAGGAACAAGTGATGAAGCTGCGGAAAGGGGAGAACAGATACACAGAGAATGGCAAGGAGCTGTGTGAAGAACTCAACAAGAGATTCCAGGAGGCCTTCACAATATAACAAGGAGAAGCCCCTGCACTAAATGGGGAGGCGGCAAACCAAGCAACCTTGGAGGAATTTGACCTCACCAGTGATGAGGTCAAAAGGTGTCTGCTGGAGCTGGATGTGACAAAGGCTGTTGGGCCTGATAGAATCTCACCATGGATACTAAAGGAAGGTGCAGAAGCACTAAGTGTGCCCCTCTCTATGGTGTATGACAGGTCACTGGAAACAGGAGACTTACCAGAAAGTTGGAAGACAGCTAACGTGGTCCCAATATACAAAAAGGGTGACAGGCAAGAGGCACTGAATTACAGGCCAGTTTCCCTAACTTGTATACCATGCAAGGTGCTGCAGAAGATCGTGAGGAAAAGGCTCGTAGAGCATCTGGAGGGAAATAACTTTGTAACGCACCACCAACATGGGTTCAGAGATGGTAAATCGTGCCTCACAGGTTTAATAGAATTTGATGACCAGGCAACGAAAATTAGGCAGGAAAGAGAAGGGTGGGCCGACTGCATTTTCCTGGATTGCCAAAAAGCCTTTGACACAGTACCCCATAAAAGTTGGAGCAACAGGCAGGAGTAAAAGGGAAGGTGCTCCAGTGGATAAAGGAGTACTTAAGCAACAGGAAACAGCGAGTAAAGGTGAGGGGGGGAGACATCAGAGTGGCGAGATGTCACCAGCGGAGTCCCACAGGGCTCAGTACTTGGACATATCTTGTTTCTAATATATGTGAACGATCTTCCAGAGGGTATAGACTCATTCCTCTCGATGTTTGCTGATGATGCAAAAATCATGAGAAGAATCAAGACGGATAAGATAGACAGAGACTACAGGATGACCTGGATAAACTGGAGGAATGGTCTAGAAAATGGCTAAAGTTCAACTCGGGAAAGTGTAAGGTGATGAAATTAGGCGAAGGGAGCAGGAGGCTGAACACAAGGTATCATCTGGGAGGGGAAATCCTGCAAGAGTCAAATAGAGAGAAGGATCTGGGGGTTGATATCACACCGAACCTGTCCCCAGAGGCCCACATCAAAAGAATATCATCAGCGGCATATGCTAGACTGGCCAACATAAGAACTGCCTTCAGAAACTTGTGTAAGGAATCTTTCAGAACCCTGTATACCACTTATGTAAGACCAATCCTGGAGTATGCAGCTCCAGCCTGGAGTCCATACCTAGTTAAACACAAGACAAAGTTAGAGAAGATTCAGCGGTATGCCACCAGGCTTGTCCCGGAACTGAGAGGATTGAGCTACGAGGATAGGCTAAAGGAGCTGAACCTCTCATCCCTGGAAAACAGAAGAGTAAAGGGAGACATGATAACCACCTACAAAATTCTCAGGGGAATTGACAGGGTGGACAAAGACAAACTCTTATCACGGGTGGGACACAAACAAGGGGACACAGGTGGAAACTTAGTACCCAGATGAGCCACAGAGACGTTAGAAAGAATTTTTTCAGTGTCAGAGTAGTTAATAAATGGAATGCACTAGGAAGTGATGTGGTGGAGGCTGACTCCATACACAGTTTCAAATGTAGATATGATAGAACCCAGTAGGCTCAGGAATCTGTACACCAGTTGATTGACAGTTGAGAGGCGGGACCAAAGAGCCAAAGCTCAACCCCCGCAAGCACAATTAGGTGACAATTAGGTGAGTACACACACACACAGACACACACACAGACACACACACAGACACACACACACACAGACACACACACACACAGACACACAGACACACAGACACACAGACACACACACACACACAGACACACACACACACAGACACACACACACACACAGACACACACACACACACAGACACACACACACACACACACACACACACACACAGACACACACACAGACACACACACACACACACACACACACACACAGACACACACACACACAGACACACACACACACAGACACACACACACACAGACACACACACACACAGACACACACACAGACACAGACACACACACAGACACACACACAGACACACACACAGACACACACACAGACACACACACAGACACACACACACACAGACACACACACACACACAAACACACACACACACACACACACAGACACACACACAAACACACACACACAAACACACACACAGACACACACACAGACACACACACAGACACACACAGACACACACACAGACACACACACAAACACACACACAAACACACACACACGGTCACTTGCCGGGATGAGAGCAGGTGTTGGTATGACGTCACAGCACTAGAGAGCGGAAAATTAGTAAACATTATCATAGAGAAGTACTGACAGGCGGCACCGCGAGACGGGACCAGTTGAGTTCCCCATGTTGCTGCCTGGAAGCTCGTCTGTGTGTGTGTGTGTGTGTGTGTGTGTGTGTGTGTGTGTGTGTGTGTGTGTGTGTGTGTGTGCGCGTGTGTGTGCGTGTGTGTGTGCTTACTATTTCTGCCTGCAGGATCCAACAGCACTTAGCTCTTGGACCCCGCCTTTCTAACCGTCAGTTGTCTAATGTGCTGAGTCCCGATCATTATTTTTTCAACACATTTCTCACACACACACACACACACACACACACACACACACACACACACACACACACACACACACACACACACACACACACACACACACACACACACACGGGAAGCAGCCCGTTTCACTTCCAGGTACCTATTTACTGCTAGGTGAACTGAAGTATCAGGTGAAAGAAAATGTTAATTTGTTTCTACCTCAGCCAGGAATCAAACCTTAGGACTACGACCCGCAGAGTGCTGTCCACTCTACTAGGAGGGCCTTTGTACTCACCTAGTTGTGCTTGCGGGGGTTGAGCTCTGGCTCTTTAGCCCCGCCTCTCAACTGTCAATCAACTGGTGTACAGATTCCTGAGCCTACTGGACTATCATATCTACATTTGAAACTGTATGGAGTCAGCCTCCACCACATTACTTCCTAATGCATTCCATTTACTAACTACTCTGACACTGAAAAAGTTCTTTCTAATGTCTCTATTGCTCGGCTTCCGTCTGTGTCCCCTTGTGCGTGTATCACCAGTGTTAAATAATCTATTCTTGTCTACCCTGTCAATTCCCCTGAGGAATTTCTGTGGTGATCATGACTCTCCGAACTTTTTTGTCTTCCAGTATCGAGAGGTGCAGTTTATGAAGGTAAGGCAAGGTAATTATCAATAGAAGGCACCAAACCGGGAAGGCTATGTAGCACCATCAAAGTACGAAATAATCAGAGGGCGCTAAATATCACCAAGAATGCCAATACGAGAACAAAAACGCATAAGGCGAACGATATCAAAAGTATCCGATTCACCTAGAATTCTATCGAGGGACAAGTGACCGCGAGGGACGGTCGGAAAGCAAGACACACGCTCGTCCTGGAAGTCAGGACATTCAACAAGGATATGCACAACTGTAAGAGGGACAACGCAATTCAGACAATAAGGAGCAGGGCGGCGCTCCATTAAGTGACCGTGGGTTAAGCGAGTATGGCCAACCCGCAGCCATGCCAAAGCAGTTTCCCACCGCCAGTTATGGTGGGAGGAGGAAGGCCACGGGGGACACTACGTTTGAGAGTACGCAGCTTGTTACTAACCACAGAGGACCAACAACCCTGCCAACTTGCAAGGATGGAGGAATGAATAACAGGATAAAAGTCGGAATAAGGAATATCTTTACGGGAGATGGGACAAGAACGGATAGCTTCCTTAGCGGCAGCATCCGCACATTGAAAGAAACATCAATACGGCTGGGAACCCAGCAAAACTCCACTGATTTAAATTTACTAGAAATAAAAAACAGCCAATGTTGAATCTTGATGACCACCGGATGGATAGGATTAAAGGACCCTAGAGCCATGAGGGCACTACGAGAGTCAACTACAACCTCAAAGGAATTGGCGCACCAAGGAAAACAGACACATCCATAACCCAAACATCCTAAACGGCTTCCCTAACCTTCATGACTTGGAACGCAAATAGCATTAAAACAACCCTCACAGAACTTAAACAATTCCTCTACTCATCCAAACCGGACTTGGCTGGACTTGGATTCATCACCGAATCCTGGCTCACTCCCAAGCAAAACCCTATATTTAAAAACTTTCAGATGCAGAGACTGGACAGATCCAACCGTATCGGGGTGGTATTTTCCTCCTAATACGGAGTAATACGACATGTAAACCTGTAACACTTACACATTTTGTTAACGGTAAACTAGAAATTTTAGCATGTCTAATATCTTACAATGGTAAACACATATCCTTTCTGGGTATATACAATCCTGGTGGCACAATAAACTTAAATGAACTGGAATTCTATCTTAACCAATTACCACACCCGATCATTATTACAGGCGATCTCAATGCTAACCACCCCACATGGAGTAGAGGCACCCAAAATACTGCAGGCACCGACCCGTACAAATACTTCAACACTGCACCATACATTCTTCTTTCGCCGTATGCAACCTACTTTAACTACAGAACCATTTGTGAAGCCTCACTTGACATCTGCTTTGGCTCGGCGCACTTTCAACATGAACTACAGTTTCATACTGGACCAGATATTGGTAGTGACCACAAACCCCTCATTATAAAATTTACTAACTTTCAGCCACCAACCCACCCCCTAACGCTCCCCAAGTGAAACATTAAGAAACTAGATGAGAAAAAATGGGCTGATATTGCCTGTCTCCCAGATACAGACGATGCAGATCCAAATACGTGACTGTCCACAATCACCTCCGCCATAAATTCTGCAATGACCCAAATGTTCAAGAAAACTTCGGGACATGGGTCCAACAAACCACTTAAACCGTGGTGGAACGCGGAATGTGCATGAACAGTCGCTTTACGCCGACGAGCCATCCAAAAACAAGGACGTCAACCCTCCCTACAGAACTGGGTCAATCTCCGGTGGGCCACGGCATCGGCCAAAAAAAACATACTATCAGCAAACTATCATCATGGGCAACATTCTGTGACAGCCTCACACCCACAACGCCACACTCAAAAGTCTGGGCTACATTTAACAGCATTAGAGGTCGCCCAACATTCCCTTCATTTTTCCTGATGATCAACGGTTCACTCTGTCAAACACCTCAGGAGCGTGCAAACGTTCTTGCTGAATGCCTTAAAGTTACCATCTCAACACCCTTTCGTCAAGCCCAAGAACTCTCCCTCAGACAAGAAATTGACCGTGCTACCCATGCTCGGCGTCGACAACATGTACACCTTATGCGAGCTATAATTATCCTTAAATCGCCTACCTATTGGCAAGGCACCTGGAGAAGATGGAATTCCATATGAACTCATTAAATATCTTCCATCGACTGCACATAGTACTCTCCTAAACTATTACAACCTATGCTCGACTCACGGAAATATTCCCTCACAATGGCAAACCAGTAATATTCTTCCGTTCCTTAAACCAGGAAAAGACCCATCCCAACCTGCATCATACAGACCTATTTCCCTACTATCATGTCTCAGTAAAGTCATGGAAAGGCTAGTACATATTCGCCTCCAGTGGTACCTTGAGTATAACAACATTATACGGTCACTCCAAGCTGGATTTCGACCGCAATGATCCACACTTGATCAAATACTCTGCCTTAAACATGAAATCTGCACCTCTCTCAGAAGCAGTAAATTTTGTATTGTTCTCTACCTAGACCTCAAAGGAGCTTTTGACAGCATTCCTCATACTTGCCTCCTCGCAAAGCTTGCACGTTTAGGTGTACAGGGAAGATTATTTTTATGGTTACAGTCCTATCTTATGAACAGGACCTCTAAAGTCTATATACAAGGCGAGTTTTCCGATGACATCCCAATACAAACGGGTGTCCCGCAAGGCTCCATACTAAGCCCAACTCTTTTTGTTGCATTATTAGCAGATTTGCCTAACACCCATCCTGTTCACCTCTCGGCGTACGCCGACGACTTAACATTGTATTATCCAGACAATGCCCTACCTAATACGGTCTCAACAATGCAAACAGCACTTGACCACCTCATAGATTGGACACAACAATGGGGCCTTCAAGTTAGTACTACCAAAACCTGCTATCAGATTTTCACTAAAAAAAGACTACTTCATCTATCCACCCTCACAATACACAACACTCCCATCCAACATGTATGAGAACATAAATACCTTCGTATGCACTTAAGACTCTTTTACTTACCTAGAAAGCACACATTACAAATCTTAAACAGATGACACAACCCCGGCTCGCCATACTTAAAGCCCTCACTGGCACCACCTGGGGAGCACACCATAAAATCTTGCTCCGTTTCTATACAACCAACATTCACAGCCAACTAGACTATTGTTGCCAAGCATATGCGTCGGCGGCGCCTACTAACCTACAGAGCCTCGAGGTCATCCAAAACAATGCCATGCGACTTGCATGTGGCATAATTCGTTCCACTCCTATCCTCGGACTTTACGGGAAACGGGCCTCACAAGCTTAGGCACCAGACGAAACAATGTGTGGCAACTATCTGTCACTCTGTCCCACTGCTCACCAGACCCACCCAACCATACAGATCAAAAATTAACCCAACAGTTAACCCACATAACCCCCGCTTCCCAACCAATCACTCGCAACCTCTCCTCACACGGGCTACAAATAACCTCAATATAGACCCCCTCTCTACTCCAAAACTCTGAAACCCAACTTACTGTTCCCCCTATTCCACCCTGGCTTTATACAACTCCTAATACAGCAGTACAACTGGACGACAACATTCCAAAGTCTACACCAAACTCAGCCATAGCCTCAGTCTTTACCTCAACAATGAAAAATTGCTACCCAAATACCACAGTGATTTATACAGATGGATCTCGCATCATCATGAACAACGTACCCTCGGTCACTAGTGCTGAATGGATACCGGAATACCATATCAAGCAGGGATGGTGGTTACTAAACCAACTATCTATTTTCACAGTGGAATTATATGCTTTATATCAAGCTCTCCAAATAATCACAACATTACTAATTAGGATATATACAATCTGTAGTGATTCCAAGAGTGCGATTCAAGCAATTATGTACTCTTCAAAAACGTGCAAGGAGTTTGTTTACCCATGCGTTCAACTTCTTCATAAACATCAATTGAACGGTTATGAAACCTCTATCCAATGAGTCTCAGTGCATTGTGGTATTCTCCATAATGAACTTGTAGACCAACTAGCCAAAGCGATGCACAACATGCCTCACATTACTCATCATCCAATTCCTCATGTTGCACGTGAAGGAGCCTTCAAAGATACCATCATCCAAGATTTTGCAACGAAATGGAAATCGTCATGCTCACCTTTCTACTATGGGTCCATTAAAAAGAAATGGGAAACTTGGAAACATGTCAGATATAAAAGCAGAGAAATTGATGTAACGATGACCAGATTCGTTATGATTCCTGAGAATCTCTTTTTCTATGAGCCCAATTACTTCCGGGTTACTTTCTTGCGCATGTTCCCTAAGTTCACTTGCCTTGCTTGTAATCCCATCTATGTTCCAGTACATCATCTTGAAGCTGACACTCTTCTGGCCATACTCAGTTTCTGTTGATTCCACTGGAGTAGAGGGAGGAGTGTCCAGGGTGGGATCCCACCTAGGATCTAGGGACTTGGGGGGGGGGGGGGTTGCGAGAGGTCTGGAAGGATCTGGAATAGGGGGGCTAGGAGGGTTTGGGAGAAGTGTGGGAGAGAGGGTCTGGGGGTCAATTAGGACATGGGATGGAGGAGTAGGGGGAGAGGGTGGTCAGGGGGGGGGGATGAAATGGAGCCTTTGGTGGGGGGGGGGTTAGAGAGGTCAAGGGTTGGGGAGGGGGAGGGGAACCTAGGGTGGGGTGGCAGGTAGGGAGGGGGGTAGGGTAGGAAGGGAAGCTTGGGGTGTGGGGACAGGGGTGGGGGAAGGGGTTGAAGAAGGGCAAAGGGGGGAGCTTGGAGGCCTGGGTCTGGGAACAGGGTGAGGGGGGGGGCATGGTCTGGGGAGGGTCTCTACTGGTTGGGGAGGTGCAGGTGAATATAGGGGGAAATGGTCGTTGGGTGGGAGGCTTCTGTTACATGCCTACCTGGGAAAACTTACCTGCTGGTGGGGACATTTGGCCTTCTCTCTGAGGTTACTGGAGATGTTAAGCCTAGTCCTGTTGCTCCCCCATCTCATCCCTTTCTTTGTGTCTCCTTGTTTGCAGCCTTCCTTCTCTCTTCCCTTGTCATGTTCCTTTGCAGGAAAACTTCCTTTTATTCCCTTGACATCAAAAGTCTGCTCTTCCTAGATAGATCTTCCTCATTCATGAGCACTAACTTTATCAATCGTTTCCGTAACTTCTTGTAGATGCCCAGCCTGAAAACCTTCTCTATGTTGCCATTAGCCCCCTTCCATATCCAGGCCCTCCAAGACCTTTGTCACCATTGGTCGGTCCTTTCCCCCTTCTCTATTTCTCCTGGTTGGAACCTCCCGGTTCCTGTACTCCTACAACTATAACAAATCTTTATCTTTCCATCATAAGGTCACTTAGCAGCGTCCTAGGAAGTAGCTGCTTCCTCTAAAGCAGCCTTGGCACCTGGGTTGTTTTGCAGCATTTCTACAAACGAGGGTCTCCCTGGAAGGAGCCCTCTATCAGTTACAGCCCTCGTTTCCAGATGGCGGCTTGCCTCGCATTGGTTCGAAATTTGATTTTCCCCGAGCCTCCTTTGCAAATAAAAAGCAAGACCCACTGCTAGTACTGGACCTATTTGTTCAAGTGAAGGTTCATACACTGAGGATGACAAAGAAACTAGTGAAATCCTAAAAAAGCAGTCTGAGGACAGTTTGAAAGTAGAAGATTCGGACAACTTCTTTATGCGTGATATCCAAACCCCTGTAAATATAACTGATATCAACACGAGCATGGCAGATTTCGAAAGAGAAATTGACAATATGCCCATGCACTGAGCCCAGGGTCAAGACTCATGGAATTCAATATTTATATAGAAATGCAAAGTGCCAGAAGCACAGGCACTCAGTATAGTTTGGAGGAAGAGCTTGAACATGGGAAATACCAGATGCGCTTAAAGCAGCAGACATAACTCCTCTACACAAGGTAGGGAGCAAAGCCTTGGCAAAGAATTATAGACCAGTTGCACTAACGTCCCACATCATAAAAGTATTTGAGATAGTGATCAAGAGTCAGGTCACTAGTTTCATGGAGACCATTGACTTTCATAACCCAAGCAAACTTGGATTTAGAGCGGGAAGTGATCAAGTAGTCTTTCACAACTACTTGACCACTACGACAAAGTCACTGAGGCATTAGAAGAAAAACAGAATGTAGATGTGGTATACACGGACTGCGCAAAGGTATTTGATAAATGTGACCATGGAGTGATAGCACACAAAATGAGGTTAATGGGAATAACTGGTAAAGTAGGACGGTGGATACTCAATTTTGTGTCGAAAAGGACACAAAGAATAACAATCAGCCATATAAAATCGAGTCCAAGCGCAGTTAAAAGCTCCATACCTCAGGGTACAGTCTTTGCATAATTTTTCCCATATTCTTATATCATATATAGACAAAAATACAACTCACAGCTTCGTATTTTCCTTTAGATATGACACAAAAATCGGCATGAAAATTGCCTCTGTTTACGACATTTAACAACTACAAACAGATATTAATAAAGTTTTCGTTTGGCTGAAGAAAATAACACGATGTTTAACAGTGATAAATTCCAGGTACTCGGGTACGGTAAAAATAAGGACCTTAAACATAATACAGGGTACAAAACACAAATGTGCCCATAGTAGGAAAACAGCATGTCAAGGATTTGGGAATAATGATGTCTGACGACCTAACGTTTAGGGAGCATAACCAAGCAAATATCGCGTCAGCCAGAAAAATGATAGGATGGATTTCGCTAACTTTCAAATCCAGGGATCCCCTCACGATGGTTGTACTTTTCAAATCACTTGTACTGTTCCGTCTTGAGTACTGCTCAGTACTCACTCACCCCCTTCAGTGCAGGAGAGATTGCTGAAATAGAGGGAATACAGATAACATAAATCGCATACATACATATACAGCACCTAAATTATAGGGATTGTCTCAAAGCTCTCCAAATGTACTCGCTAGAAAGGAGACGAGAGAGATACCAAATAATATGCACATGGAAAATACTGGAGGACCAGGTCCCAAATCTGCACATTAAAATACCAATGTACTGGAGTGAACGACATGGAAGAAAAGGCAGAATAGAACCAGTGAAGAGCAGAGGTGCCATAGTCACAATCAGAGAACACTGTATAAACATCAGAGGTCCGCGGTTGTTCAACATCCTCCCAGCGAGTATAAGAAATATTGCCGGAACAACCGTGGACATCAAGAGAAAACTAGATTGTTTTCTAAAAGAATTGCCGGACCAACTGGGCTGTGGTGGGTATGTGGGCCTATGGGCCCACATACAAAGGAATGCCTCCCTGATATGTCTGATGTCTCCCCCCCTCACAGTTACTCACTGTTTCCTGTTGCTTAGATACTTCCTTATCTACTGGAGCACCTTATCTTTTATGCCTGCATGTTGTTCCAACTTTCCTAACAGCCTTTTATGGGGTACTGTGTCAAAACCTTTCTGACAGTCCAAGAAAATGCAGTCTGCCCACCCTTCTCTTTCTTGCCTAATTTTTATTGCTTGGTCATATAATTCTATTAAACCTGTGAGGCACGATTTACCATCTCTGAACCCATGCTAGTGGTGGTGTGTTACAAAGCTATTTCCCTCCAGATGCTCTACAAGCCTTTTCCTCACGATCTTCTCCATCACCTTGCGTGGTATACAAGTTAGGGAAACTGGCCTGTATTTCAGTGCCTCTTGCCTGTCACCCTTCTTGTATATTGGGACTACATTAGCTGTCTTTCAGCTTTCCAGTAGGTCTCCTGTTTCCAGTGACCTGTTATACACCATAGAGAGTGGCACACTTAGTGCTTCTGTACTTTCTTTTAGAATCCATGGTGATATTCTGTCAGGCCCACCAGCCTTTGTCACAGCCAGCTCCAACAGATTCCTTTTTGACATCATCACTGGTGAGGTCAAATTCCTCCAAGGTTGCTTGATCTGCCTCCTCATTTAGTGCACGGGCATCTCCTTGCTCTTTTGTGAAGACCTCCTGGAATCTCCTGTTGAGTTCTTCACTTACCTTGTCATTCTCCGTCCATCTATTCTCCCCTTTTCTCAGTTTCATCACTTGTTCCTTCACTGCTGTTTTCCTTCTGATGTGGCTGTGGAGCAGTTTTGGTTAGGTCTTGGCTTTACACGCACAGTCATTTTCATACTGTCTCTCTGCTTCTCTCCTCACTCTGAGGTACTCATTTCTGGCCCTCTGGTATCTCTCCGCTGCTCTCCGGTGCTCTGTTATTCCTGTAGTTTCTCCATGTTCTTTTACTCAATTGCTTCACTACCTTGCATTCCTGGTTGAACAATGTTGCTTTCTGTTGCTTTCGTCTTTCTCATTTTGGACCGGGATAAACCTGTCTGCAACTTCCTGGCACTTCTGGGTGACATTCCATCATATCCTGTTCAATCCTCTCCGAGTTCTGTTCTCCATGGTATTCCATCAGGAAGTTCCTCATCTCGTCATATTTTCCTCCCTCCACCCACACTACTCCCAACAGGGGTGTCCACCCACACTACTCCCAACAGGGGTGTCCACCCACACTACTCCCAACAGGGGTGTCCTCCCCCAACCACACTACTCCCAGCGGGGGTGTCCTCCCCCCAACCCACACTACTCCCAGCGGGGGTGTCCTCCCCCAACCACACTACTCCCAGTGGGGGTGTCCTCCCCCAACCACACTACTCCCAGCGGGGGTGTCCTCCCCCAACCACACTACTCCCAGAGGGGTGTCCTCCCCCAACCACACTACTCCCAGCGCGGGTGTCCTCCCCCAACCACACTGCTCCCAGCGGGGGCGTCCTCCCCCAATCACACTACTCCCAGCGGGGGTGTCCTCCCCCAACTACACTACTCCCAGCGGGGGTGTCCTCCCCCAACCACACTACTCCCAGCGGGGGTGTCCTCCCCCAACCACACTACTCCGAGCGGGGGTGTCCTCCCCAACCATACTACTCCGAGCGGGGGTGTCCTCCCCCAACCACACAACTACCAGCGGGGGTGTCCTCCACCGCCACACTACTTCCAGCGGGGGTGTCCTCCACCGCCACACTACTCCCAGCGGGGGTGTCCTCCACCGCCACACTACTCCCAGCGGGGGTGTCCTCCCCCACCCACACTACCACCAGCGGGGGTGTCCTCCACCGCCACACTACTCCCAGCGGGGGTGTCCTCCACTGCCACACTACTTCCAGCGGGGGTGTCCTCCACCGCCACACTACTCCCAGCGGGGGTGTCCTCCACCGCCACACTACTCCCAGCGGGGGTGTCCTCCCCCACCCACACTACCACCAGCGGAGGTGTCCTCCACCGCCACACTACTCCCAGCGGGGGTGTCCTCCACCGCCACACTACTCCCAGCGGGGGTGTCCTCCACCGCCACACTACTCCCAGCGGGGGTGTCCTCCACCGCCACACTACTCCCAGCGGGGGTGTCCTCCACCGCCTCACTACTCCCAGCGGGGGTGTCCTCCACCGCCTCACTACTCCCAGCGGGGGTGTCCTCCACCACCCACACTACAACCAGCGGGGGTGTCCTCCACCGCCACACTACTCCCAGCGGGGGTGTCCTCCACTACCACACTACCACCAGCGGGGGTGTCCTCCACCACCACACTACTCCCAGCGGGGGTGTCCTCCACCACCCACACTACCACCAGCGGAGGTGTCCACCACCACACTACCACCAGCAGGGTGTCCTCCACCACCACACTACTCCCAGCGGGGGTGTCCTCCACCACAACACTACCACCAGCGGGGGTGTCCTCCACCACCACACTACAACCAGTGGGGGGTGTCCTCCACCACCACACTACCACCAGCGGGGGTGTCCTCCACCACCACACTACCACCAGCGGGGGTGTCCTCCACCACCACACTACCACCAGCGGGGGTGTCCTCCCCCACCACACTACCACCAGCGGGGGTGTCCTCCCCCACCACACTACCACCAGCGGGGGTGTCCTCCCCCACCCACACTACCACCAGCGGGGGTGTCCTCCACCACCCACACTACCACCAGCGGGGGTGTCCTCCACCACCCACACTACCACCAGCGGGGGTGTCCTCCACCACCCACACTACCACCAGCGGGGGTGTCCTCCACCACCCACACTACCACCAGCGGGGGTGTCCTCCCCCACCACACTACTCCCAGTGGGGGTGTCCTCCCCCACCACACTACCACCAGCGGGGGTGTCCTCCACCACCACACTACTACCAGCGGAGGTGTCCACCACCACACTACCACCAGGGGGGGTGTCCTCCACCACCACACTACCACCAGCGGGGGTGTCCACTACCACCACACTACCACCAGCGGGGGTGTCCACTACCACCACACTACCACCAGCGGGGGTGTCCACTACCACCACACTACCACCAGCGGGGGTGTCCTCCACCACCACACTACAACCAGCGGGGGGTGTCCTCCACCACCACACTACCACCAGCGGGGGTGTCCACCACCACAGTACAACCAGCGGGGGTGTACACCACCACCACACTACAACCAGTGGGGGGTGTCCTCCACCACTACCACCAGCGGGGGTGTCCTCCACCACCACACTACCACCAGCGGGGGTGTCCTCCACCACCACACTACAACCAGTGGGGGGTGTCCTCCACCACCACACTACCACCAGCGGGGGTGTCCTCCACCACCACACTACAACCAGTGGGGGGTGTCCTCCACCACCACACTACAACCAGTGGGGGGTGTCCTCCACCACCACACTACAACCAGTGGGGGGTGTCCTCCACCACCACACTACAACCAGTGGGGGGTGTCCTCCACCACCACACTACAACCAGTGGGGGGTGTCCTCCACCACCACACTACAACCAGTGGGGGGTGTCCTCCACCACCACACTACAACCAGTGGGGGGTGTCCTCCACCACCACACTACAACCAGTGGGGGGTGTCCTCCACCACCACACTACAACCAGTGGGGGGTGTCCTCCACCACCACACTACAACCAGTGGGGGGTGTCCTCCACCACCACACTACAACCAGTGGGGGGTGTCCTCCACCACCACACTACAACCAGTGGGGGGTGTCCTCCACCACCACACTACAACCAGTGGGGGGTGTCCTCCATCACCACACTACAACCAGTGGGGGGTGTCCTCCACCACCACACTACAACCAGTGGGGGGTGTCCTCCACCACCACACTACAACCAGTGGGGGGTGTCCTCCACCACCACACTACAACCAGTGGGGGGTGTCCACCACCACCACACTACAACCAGGGGGGGGGTGTCCTCCACCACCACACTACAACCAGGGGGGGGGGTGTTCACCACCACACTACAACCAGGGGGGGGGGGTGTCCTCCACCACCACACTACAACCAGGGGGGGGTGTCCTCCACCACCACACTACAACCAGTGGGGGGTGTCCTCCACCACCACACTACAACCAGTGGGGGGTGTCCTCCACCACCACACTACAACCAGTGGGGGGTGTCCTCCACCACCACACTACAACCAGTGGGGGGTGTCCTCCACCACCACACTACAACCAGTGGGGGGTGTCCTCCACCACCACACTACCACCAGAAAATAAGGGCAGCCGGAGAACGCGAATGTTGACTCATTAATGTCACCTCATTTTGAGGTTATCTTGAAATGATTTGGGGCTTAGCGTCCCCGCGGCCCAGTCCTTGACCAGACCTCCTTTTTGTTACACATCCCCAGGAAGCAGCCCGTAGCAGCTGTCTAACACCCAGGTACTTATTTATTGCTAGGTAACAGGGACATCAGAAGGAAAAACTCTGCCCATTCGTTTCCGCCTCCACCGGGGATTGAACCTGTTACCTCGACTACGAATCCGGGGCACTGTCCATTCAGCTGTCAGGCCCCAAATGGACTTTCAGGCTTCCCTGACTTGCGTAGTAGTAATACAAGTTTTCAGTAAGAATGATGAGGATGATAATGCCACTATGCCCACCACCTCGCACAACGGGCTCACCATAGCCCGTGCTACTTGGAACTTTTTGTTCCAGGTAGCGAATTATGAACAGCCTCTCACATACTCCTCAGTTCTGTGTCACTCACCTCTAATACCGGGTTAGTCATCTCGGGAAAAAAAAATCGGAATTGGCGCTCAAGCAGATTCAAGATGCAACTTCAAGATTGACTATGTAACCAAATTCAAATATCTTTGCCTTGAGGTCCCACTGTACGACTATTGTAACCAGACTAGGGGTCGTCAGAGGTGATGGGGGATCGGGGCTCTCAAGGGTTGGGGCTAGGTGGCATCCCAGAAAATTATGTATCTCTCATATATTATCTTTATATTTCACTCCTACTTCTCTAGTACATACAAGACTTCTTGGAGGGCTTAAAATTATGCATAACGAAGCCATGAGGCTCATCCTCTGATGCCCTCATATAACTAAGTTTCCAAACGTGGAAGGAACTCCATATCCCTTGTGTGAGTGACCGAATCATTGAAATTGGTATGAAGATGCTTAGATTAACCCAATCCAACCCCTGTATTGATGCCCTCCAAGCCTTCTTTATCGAAGGTCAGCTTTAGTAATCCATTCAAAATAACTACTAAGACAGGACCGGAACTCAGAATGCATCAGCTTCATGATCACTACCAGGAGAGACAACGGCACCGTCCCGCTCCTCCGGAGATTACCCCTTTCCAAGCTACCATCTCTCTCTCTCCATCCAAGATCATTTATAAAGATCCACCCAGGCTTTGACTGGAGGTAAAGGTGCTCTGGTTATACAGCGTGTTCTCTCCCCAACTATTTGGAGCGATGATTCCCTGCAGCCTTACACTGGTGTTGCCGGAAGTGTAGTTGTTGTGGCCGAGAGAGATGTATCGTATTGTCTCAATGGACGTCTTGAGGAGTTGAGTGCAGTCTAGGACGAGTCACAGTTAATGTGTCAACTTTGGGTACGTGTACGTGTTTGAGAACATGGAGTCTGTGGCAGAGAGAGACGGCGCCTATTCTGAGTAAGAAGTGTGTATAAATAACTTGTCCTCTACCCTTCAGATGTTTGTCATACTCCATGTTCTCAAACACGTACACTTACCCAAAGTTGACACATTAACTGTGACTCGTCCTAGACTGCCCTCAACTCCTCAAGACGTTTATTGAGACAATAAGATACATCTCAAAAGGATAGAGAAGCTTAGCTTTTTCCTACCATCCTAACTTCAAGACGTAACGTGCTTCTGTCTGAATTAAGGTACTTGTATAACAAAATAAGCCATGATGGAATCCGAGTCTCTTACAGATTCCATCCCATATTGGTCTCCGAATGCATGATACAACAGACGAGTCGGCCGAACTATATAACCTTGGCTAGGGAGCTGATTACCCCTTTGGATTGCTTATGAGCAGCCTGATGCCAGCAAAATATATACAAACTTAATAGACCTGAGAAAAAGTGAAATGTAAACTAGTTACTATATGCATCATATATAGGGTGTTTTTGAAAAAATGATATTTCGTAATCAAATAACGACTAATTCTTGTTCAAGTGATTTTAAATTTTAACAGCATGTGCAGAACCAACTCAACATTCAATGTTTAATGTTTTTTTCATTTCAGGTATAGAAATGGCAGTCACGGGAAAATAAAAGGCGTTTACAATACACAATAACAAGGCTGTGCAGCGCGCATTTGCGAGAGAATTCGCTAAAAATGCACCGACTCCAATACAGATTTGAACATGGCACAACAAGTTCAGAGAGGAAGGCTGTCTGTGCAGGACCAAGGGCTCTGGACGACCACCAGTACCGGAAAGCAGTACCGAGCAAGTCCGGGAAACATTTATTTGAAGCCCCCAGGAAGTCTACATGAAGAGCAAGCTGGAATCCAAGATCCCTCAAAATGGCAGTTTGGCGTGTCGTAAGGCAACGCTTGCTAATGACGCCCTACAAGCTGCAGCTCGTTCAGGGCTTTAAGACAGATGACAAGCAAAAGCGCAAGCAATTCTGTGTCGACATGCATGAGAAACTTGGGTACGAGTTTGAACACAACGTCTCCCGTCTCCCTACAAGCCTCGAGGAACCCCAGCACAGCCACACTGGGGACTGTCAGCCAGCACACCCCACCAGGTGTGTGGCGGGAACCCCAGCACCGCCACACTGAAGACCGCAGGCCAGCACACTCCACACCAGGTGTGTGGCGGGAACCCCAGCACCGCCACACTGAACACCGCAGGCCAGCACACTCCACACCAGGTGTGTGGCGGGAACCCCAGCACCGCCACACTGAAGACCGCAGGCCAGCACACTCCACACCAGGTGTGTGGCGGGAACCCCAGCACCGCCACACTGAAGACCGCAGGCCAGCACACTCCACACCAGGTGTGTGGCGGGAACCCCAGCACCGCCACACTGAAGACCGCAGGCCAGCACACTCCACACCAGGTGTGTGGCAGGAACCCCAGCACCGCCACACTGAAGACCGCAGGCCAGCACACTCCACACCAGGTGTGTGGCGGGAACCCCAGCACCGCCACACTGAAGACCGCAGGCCAGCACACCCCACCAGGTGTGTGGCGGGAACCCCAGCACCGCCACACTGAAGACCGCAGGACAGCACACTCCACACCAGGTGTGTGGCGGGAACCCCAGCACCGCCACACTGAAGACCGCAGGCCAGCACACTCCACACCAGGTGTGTGGCGGGAACCCCAGCACCGCCACACTGAAGACCGCAGGCCAGCACACTCCACACCAGGTGTGTGGCGGGAACCCCAGCACCGACACACTGAAGACCGCAGGCCAGCACACTCCACACCAGGTGTGTGGCGGGAACCCCAGCACCGCCACACTGAAGACCGCAGGCCAGCACACTCCACACCAGGTGTGTGGCGGGAACCCCAGCACCGCCACACTGAAGACCGCAGGCCAGCACACTGCACACCAGGTGTGTGGCGGGAACCCCAGCACCGCCACACTGAAGACCGCAGGCCAGCACACTCCACACCAGGTGTGTGGCGGGAACCCCAGCACCGCCACACTGAAGACCGCAGGCCAGCACACTCCACACCAGGTGTGTGGCGGGTGCTGGACTACCCACTAAGCATGGCGCGCATATTTTAAACCAGTGAAATCGTTCATGAAACACCTTTGAATTTCTCATATCAATTTTGATGAATGAATCTTATTTAACTCAACATTAAGCCAGTTTAGTTGCGATTACCTAGACTATATAGTTACTCAGATGCTTATAGCACAAATAATTTTGTTTGAAAAAAATACTTACAGCCTTACCGGAAGGATTTATGCCTAGATCAGTTAGGATTATATTAAGACGAAACATTTTATCTATATTTTTATATTTTTAAGCTCACAAAGGAATTACTGATTAACTGGCTTAAGTGGCTATCCCGCTCTGATAAGATCTCAGCCGTGCACCACCCCACCAACCACCACCACAGCCGTGCACCACCCCACCGCCAACCACCACAGCCGTGCACCACCCCACCACCAACCACCACAGCCGTGCACCACCCCACCAACCACCACCACAGCCGTGCACCACCCCACCACCAACCACCACAGCCGTGCACCACCCCACCACAGCCGTGCACCACCCCACCAACCACCACAGCCGTGCACCACCCCACCACCAACCACCACAGCCGTGCACCACCCCACCACCAACCACCACAGCCGTGCACCACCCCACCAACCACCACAGCCGTGCACCACCCCACCACCAACCACCACAGCCGTGCACCACCCCACCACCAACCACCACAGCCGTGCACCACCCCACCACCAACCACCACAGCCGTGCACCACCCCACCAACCACCACCACAGCCGTGCACCACCCCACCAACCACCACCACAGCCGTGCACCACCCCACCAACCACCACCACAGCCGTGCACCACCCCACCACCAACCACCACAGCCGTGCACCACTCCACCAACCACCACAGCCGTGCACCAC
Source organism: Procambarus clarkii (assembly GCF_040958095.1). Taxonomy (NCBI): domain Eukaryota; kingdom Metazoa; phylum Arthropoda; class Malacostraca; order Decapoda; family Cambaridae; genus Procambarus; species Procambarus clarkii. Next base: position 10,825,066 of record NC_091187.1, read on the forward strand.
CCCACCACCAACCACCACAGCCGTGCACCACCCCACCAACCACCACCACAGCCGTGCACCACCCCACCACCAACCACCACAGCCGTGCACCACCCCACCACCAACCACCACAGCCGTGCACCACCCCACCACCAACCACCACAGCCGTGCACCACCCCACCAACCACCACCACAGCCGTGCACCACCCCACCACCAACCACCACAGCCGTGCACCACCCCACCAACCACCACAGCCGTGCACCACCCCACCACCAACCACCACAGCCGTGCACCACCCCACCACCAACCACCACAGCCGTGCACCACCCCACCAACCACCACAGCCGTGCACCACCCCACCACCAACCACCACAGCCGTGCACCACCCCACCACCAACCACCACAGCCGTGCACCACCCCACCACCAACCACCACAGCCGTGCACCACCCCACCACCAACCACCACAGCCGTGCACCACCCCACCACCAACCACCACAGCCGTGCACCACCCCACCAACCACCACAGCCGTGCACCACCCCACCACCAACCACCACAGCCGTGCACCACCCCACCACAGCCGTGCACCACCCCACCACCAACCACCACAGGCGTGCACCACCCCACCAACCACCACCACAGCCGTGCACCACCCCACCACCAACCACCACAGCCGTGCACCACCCCACCACCAACCACCACAGCCGTGCACCACCCCACCACCAACCACCACAGCCGTGCACCACCCCACCACCAACCACCACAGCCGTGCAGGAAGCCATACGAACAATAACGAACCAACGTCCGTCAATCCACTTACTGCAGTGTCTCCCATAACGAAATCGTTGACTCTCCCTCTCTCGTTACTGTGTGAGCGTTACGGTGCTCTGCGTTGGTCAGGCGGTGACTGTTGATGACTACTATGTGAGGCTGACGGTGACTGCGGCGTGACGGAGACTGCGGCAGCTGCGGGAGGCGCGATGCGATCACCTCGGCACTCCCAGTAAACACTGCGGCGGCCGCCTGCACCTGGCGGGCTTGGCGCCATCGCGGAAGGAAAAATGTGGAGACAGCTATTTTAAACGCTCCACCTTCTAACCTTATATCTCACCTTAACGCTACGTGATGCAATAATATTATTTGATGCAATAATACTAACTCGCGAACTTATTTAGTTTATAAAAATAAGTAGTATGTGAGAGCGGTAAACACCGATGAAGGTTTTCAGTTCCTAGATGGTAGTTTTGGCGCCATCTGGGAGACAGTAAGCAACCGTCCGTGTTTTGGCGCCTTGCCCCGCCTCCGTCATCTGGCCATACACCTTTATTATTCTTCTCTTCTTCTTTATTTATTCTTTGGTCAACATTTCATTCTTCTCAGTTGACATTTAAATCTTATAAAATAAAAGAAGACTGGTAATATTTATCAAAATTCTCCATCTGGTGAACCAAATTTTTACATTGAATAAATACATGATAACGTATCTCTACTACGTTATCATAATCGTTATCATGATGGATCTACGTTAATACATGATCTATTTCTCCAGGTCTTACACGCCTGAGACACAACAATACAGCAATATGGAGCGAAACTCAATAGTTCAAAATTCACATACTTATTCTCGAGATTTCCGCCCTAGGGGCCGGAGAGGCGGCGTTGAGGCGAGTAGCAGTAGTCTGTGATGGACCTCGGGCGGTGTAGCACTCTCATCCCCCGACCTGACACACCTAACTGTTCGCCTCGCACCAATTGTCTCAGAAACTGTATATGGTCACCACAAGACTCACCAGTACTGTATATGGTCACTACAAGACTCACCAGTACTGTATATGGTCACCACAAGACTCACCAGTACTGTATATGGTCACCACAAGACTCACCAGTACTGTATATGGTCACTACAAGACTCACCAGTACTGTATATGGTCACTACAAGACTCACCAGTACTATATATGGTCACCACATGACTCACCAGTACTGTACATGGTCACCACAAGACTCACCAGTACTGTATATGGTCACCACATGACTCACCAGTACTGTATATGGTCACCACAAGACTCACCAGTACTGTATATGGTCACTACAAGACTCACCAGTACTGTATATGGTCACTACAAGACTCACCAGTACTGTATATGGTCACCACATGACTCACCAGTACTGTATATGGTCACCACATGACTCACCAGTACTGTATATGGTCACCACATGACTCACCAGTACTGTATATGGTCACCACATGACTCACCAGTACTGTATATGGTCACTACAAGACTCACCAGTACTGTATATGGTCACCACATGACTCACCAATACTGTATATGGTCACTACAAGACTCACCAGTACTGTATATGGTCACCACAAGACTCACCAGTACTGTATATGGTCACCACAAGACTCACCAGTACTGTATATGGTCACCACAAGACTCGCCAGTACTGTATATGGTCACTACAAGACTCACCAGTACTGTATATGGTCACTACAAGACTCACCAGTACTGTATATGGTCACCACAAGACTCACCAGTACTGTATATGGTCACCACAAGACTCACCAGTACTGTATATGGTCACCACTATACTCACCAGTACTGTATATGGTCACTACAAGACTCACCAGTACTGTATATGGTCACTACAAGTCTCACCAGTACTGTATATGGTCACCACATGACTCACCAGTACTGTATATGGTCACTACAAGTCTCACCAGTACTGTATATGGTCACCACATGACTCACCAGTACTGTATATGGTCACCACATGACTCACCAGTACTGTATATGGTCACCACATGACTCACCAGTACTGTATATGGTCACCACAAGACTCACCAGTACTGTATATGGTCACCACATGACTCACCAGTACTGTATATGGTCACCACATGACTCACCAGTACTGTATATGGTCACTACAAGTCTCACCAGTACTGTATATGGTCACCACATGACTCACCAGTACTGTATATGGTCACTACAAGACTCACCAGTACTGTATATGGTCACCACATGACTCACCAGTACTGTATATGGTCACCTACTCATGGTTCATCTTTAGCGAGAAACTCACTAAACATGAATAAATTGTTGAATAAATTTACAAAGTGACATACAATTTGTGAGTGACAGTGATGAAACTCATAGACTACTCTATCATACAATCTGCACCGTGAGCAACAGTATACAGATTTAGTATTTAATATTAACATCAAACACAAATTGACGTTTTACGATGAGAAAATGTGATTGAAATATATTACATAATGTTACTTATGTAGTTCTCAGTTACGATATTAAAGTGGTTGAGAGAAATACAGCTTTTAGTCACCCTTTTGGAGGCCATTCAATAATTAGGACACTTTTCTGACAAGGCATATTAACGAGGAGCAGCTCTGTACTTCAGGGGCCAGATTCCCGAAGCAGTTACGCAAGCACTTACGAACCTGTACATCTTTTATCAATCTCAGACGGCTTTGTTTACAATTATTAAACAGTTAATGAGCTCCGAAGCACCAGGAGGCTGTTTATAACATAACAACAGTTGAATGACAAGGTTTCATGCTTGTAAACACAAGGGGGAATGTGGCAGTGACTGACACAGGGGGGAATGTGGCAGTGACTGACACAGGGGGGAATGTGGCAGTGACTGACACAGGGGGGAATGTGGCAGTGACTGACACAGGGGGGGAATGTGGCAGTGGCTGACACAGGGGGGAATGTGGCAGTGACTGACACAGGGGGGGAATGTGGCAGTGACTGACACAGGGGGGGAATGTGGCAGTGACTGACACAGGGGGGGAATGTGGCAGTGACTGACACAGGGGGGGAATGTGGCAGTGGCTGACACAGGGGGGAATGTGGCAGTGGCTGACACAGGGGGGAATGTGGCAGTGACTGACACAGGGGGGGAATGTGGCAGTGACTGACACAGGGGGGGAATGTGGCAGTGACTGACACAGGGGGGAATGTGGCAGTGACTGACACAGGGGGGAATGTGGCAGTGACTGACACAGGGGGGAATGTGGCAGTGACTGACACAGGGGGGGAATGTGGCAGTGACTGACACAGGGGGGGAATGTGGCAGTGGCTGACACAGGGGGGAATGTGGCAGTGGCTGACACAGGGGGGAATGTGGCAGTGGCTGACACAGGGGGGAATGTGGCAGTGACTGACACAGGGGGGGAATGTGGCAGTGACTGACACAGGGGGGGAATGTGGCAGTGACTGACACAGGGGGGGGGGAATGTGACAGTGGCTGACACAGGGGGGGGAATGTGGCAGTGACTGACACAGGGGGGGGAATGTGGCAGTGACTGACACAGGGGGGAATGTGGCAGTGACTGACACAGGGGGGGAATGTGGCAGTGACTGACACAGGGGGGGAATGTGGCAGTGGCTGACACAGGGGGGAATGTGGCAGTGACTGACACAGGGGGGAATGTGGTGGTGGGTGACACAGGGGGGGGGGAATGTGGTGGTGGGTGACACAGGGGGGAATGTGGCAGTGGCTGACACAGGGGGGAATGTGGTGGTGGGTGACACAGGGGGGAATGTGGTGGTGGGTGACACAGGGGGGGGAAGTGGTGGTGACTGACACAGGGGGGGGGGGATGTGGCAGTGCCTGACACAGGGTGGAATGTGGCAGTGCCTGACACAGGGTGGAATGTGGCAGTGCCTGACACAGGGTGGAATGTGGCAGTGACTGACACAGGGAGGAATGTGGCAGTGCCTGACACAGGGTGGAATGTGGCAGTGCCTGACACAGGGTGGAATGTGGTAGTGACTGACACAGGGTGGAATGTGGCAGTGACTGACACAGGGGGGAATGTGGCAGTGCCTGACACAGGGGGGAATGTGGCAGTGACTGACACAGGGTGGAATGTGGTAGTGACTGACACAGGGTGGAATGTGGTAGTGACTGACACAGGGGGGAATGTGGTGGTGGGTGACACAGGGGGGGGGGGGAATGTGGTGGTGGGTGACACAGGGGGGAATGTGGTAGTGACTGACACAGGGGGGAATGTGGTGGTGGGTGACACAGGGGGGGGGGGGAATGTGGTGGTGGGTGACACAAGGGGGAATGTGGCAGTGGCTGACACAGGGGGGAATGTGGCAGTGACTGACACAGGGTGGAATGTGGCAGTGCCTGACACAGGGTGGAATGTGGTAGTGACTGACACAGGGGGGAATGTGGCAGTGACTGACACAGGGGGGGAATGTGGTAGTGACTGACACAGGGGGGAATGTGGCAGTGACTGACACAGGGAGGAATGTGGCAGTGCCTGACACAGGGTGGAATGTGGCAGTGGCTGACACAGGGGAGAATGTGGCAGTGGCTGACACAGGGTGGAATGTGGCAGTGGCTGACACAGGGTGGAATGTGGTAGTGACTGACACAGGGGGGAATGTGGTGGTGGGTGACACAGGGGGGGGGGAATGTGGTGGTGGGTGACACAGGGGGGAATGTGTCAGCCACCACCACAGGCAGACACAAGGGGTCGCTGACATCACTGACTCCTGACTAAGAGCTTCAACGTACTTTACGTCTCGTGACGCGAGAACCAAAACACTCAATAATAAGTTGAGAACAAAAAGTAAACAAAGTAAAACAAACATGTATACGCTTTATTTGTTTTTGGTCTTTTGCTTGTTTGTGGGATGTTCGATAGTCGTGACCCGGGGCCTGATGAGCCTCTTCTTGTTGGTTGAGGACTTGGCCGCCCTCCTGAAGGTCCACCTCTCCCGCTGGACGCTCAAGAGGCTGCTCAAGTCCAGGCTGAAGGTCAGCCTCCTGCAGGAGGACGTCCCTACGACGCCACTTGTCGCTACAGCGGTAACCCACGCTGCTGCAGCTGTTGCTATTCCTGTGGCCACCCCTGCCGGTAGAGCCGCAGCTGTTCCCACCCCTGTGGCCACCCCTGCTGGTGGAGCCGCAGCTGTTCCTACCCCTGTGGCCACCCCTGCTGGTGGAGCCGCAGCTGTTCCTACCCCTGTGGCCACCCCTGCCGGTGGAGCCGCAGCTGTTCCCACCCCTGCCGGTGGAGCCGCAGCTGTTCCCACCCCTGCTGGTGGAGCCGCAGCTGTTCCCACCCCTGCCGATGGAGCCGCAGCTGTTCCCACCCCTGCTGGTGGAGCCGCAGCTGTTCCTACCCCTGTGGCCACCCCTGCCGGTGGAGCCGCAGCTGTTCCCACCCCTGCCGGTGGAGCCGCAGCTGTTCCCACCCCTGCTGGTGGAGCCGCAGCTGTTCCCACCCCTGCTGGTGGAGCCGCAGCTGTTCCCACCCCTGCCGATGGAGCCGCAGCTGTTCCCACCCCTGCTGGTGGAGCCGCAGCTGTTCCCACCCCTGTGGCCACCCCTGCCGGTGGAGCCGCAGCTGTTCCCACCCCTGTGGCCACCCCTGCCGGTGGAGCCGCAGCTGTTCCCACCCCTGTGGCCACCCCTGCCGGTGGAGCCGCACCTACCACAGGTGGAGCCACGACTGCTGCTGCGCCGGGAGCAGCACGGGCCGTTCAACACACGTTACAGAAGATACAGGACGCAGTAAGGCGAGTGTATAAACACCAGTTGGACGCACAGTGGGTCCCTTCCCGCCTCTACAACCCGTGCGCACTGGTCGCTGAATGCCTCCTGCATAAGGGCAAAGCGCGCACCGCGCAATGCGCAGTGGTGTACGAGAGGCCGACCTTAACCGCGTGCATCAACAGATGCAACGCCTGCAAGCACCCAAAGATGAGCCAGTGGGAAGCCGGAGGATTCTATCGCTGGAACCTGGCGCCCTTCATGTACAGTGTAACCGCCATCTTGACCGGCCTCCTGCCCCGAGGCTTTAACGTATTCTTTGGACTATTTACATTCCTCGCCGCGGCCTATAACGACTACCGGTTATACATCGCCTATCAAGACGACCTGTCTTTCATCGCTGATAACTGTCCGTTCTGGTGGTACGACAACGACCCCCGGTGCACCCCCAGGCGCTTCGCTAGACACGTCAGCTCTCTCATAATATAATATTGATCACCAGCTTGATTACAGGTTCACCATAGCCCGTGCTACATGGACACTTCGTTCTGAGTAACTACATCTGAAACAACAACTCCAGCTACACCCTCACTTCGCAACCACTTGGGCTGGACGGTAGAAGAACGGTCTCGCTTCCTGCAGGTCGGCGTTCAATCTCCGACCGTCCACAAGTGGATGGGCACCATTCCTTCCCCCGTCCCATCCCGAATCCTGACCCCATCCCAGTGCTGTATAGACGTAATGGCTTGGGACTTTCCCCCTGATAGTTCCCTTCCCTACACCCTCAGTTTACCTGCGCGCTTACCAGTGGGTTTACCCGCGTGCTTACCAGTGGGTTTACCTGTGCGCTTACCAGTGGGTTTACCTGTGCGCTTACCAGTGGGTTTACCCGCGCGCTTACCAGTGGGTTTACCTGTGCGCTTACCAGTGGGTTTACCCGCGCTTACCAGTGGGTTTACCTGTGCGCTTACCAGTGGGTTTACCCGCGCTTACCAGTGAGTTTACCTGTGCGCTTACCAGTGGGTTTACCCATGCACTTACCAGTGGGTTTACCCGTGGGTTTACCCGCGCGCTTACCAGTGGGTTTACCCGCGCGCTTACCAGTGGGTTTACCCGCGCGCTTACCAGTGGGTTTACCCGCGCGCTAACCAGTGGGTTTACCCGCGCGCTAACCAATGGGTTTACCTGTGCGCTTATTAGTGGGTTTACATGTGCGCTTACCAGTGAGTTTACCCGCGCGCTTACCAGTGGGTTTACCCGCGCGCTTACCAGTGGGTTTACCTGTGCGCTTACTATTGGGCTTACCTGTGCGCTTACCAGTGGGTTTACATGCGCGCTTACTATTGGGCTTACCTGTGCGCTTACCAGTGGGTTTACATGCGCGCTTACCAGTGGGTTTACCGCGCGCTAACCAGTGGGTTTACATGCGCGCTAACCAGTGGATTTACCTGTGCGCTTACCAGTGGGTTTACCCGCGCGCTTACCAGAGGGTTTACCCGCGCGCTTACCAGTGAGTGGGTAAACCTCGTTCTGACAGTTCCTCGACGGCGCTGGAACCAATCGTATTGGCGTTTGCCTTTCCATTAGAGACTTTCGGCGCCGTGGAGAGTGGGGAGGGGGACCTGCTGCATGGGTGACAGCTTCTCCCCCGTATCAACCTACCCTGGCTTTGCGCCAGGGTAGGTTAATTTTATATGTACTTGATCTCCCAGTAGTATAAATCTGATCAATCAATCTGTTTTTTTTCACAGATTAAGGAGAATATCAAGAAGAAAATACTCCCAACTATCAAAAGTCGCCACAGAGCCAAAGTAGCGGTAGGAAGATCCACTGCGATATGGTACGAACAAGCCACTGGGAACTACTCTTTCAAGCCTGACCAAAAAGATATCCAGAGACATTGCAGTAGCCATACACAGACTCAGACTTGGCTACAAGTGCTGCTGGGAGGTAATAAACCCAATAGTTAAAGAGTGTCATGTCTGGGGAACAGATACAGAGGCGCCACTATTGCATTACATAATGGAATGTGAAGCAACTGAAGCCCTTCACATCAAACTCAACATTCATCCAAATGTTGGATGAATGTAGTCGCTGTGGGATTTGCATCAGATGCAAATCCCACAGCGACTACAATGATTAGAAAAGCAGTTAAAGAATGGGACACACTAGTGAACACTGTGCATCTACATCCGCCACCAAGATAATGTTATTTAAACAGGATTAAAACCAGTGTGCTAAAACAGAAGCGAAAAAAAAACAGGGGGGATAAGGAGGAAACCCCACCTCCCTCTAATACCACACCACAAATACCACAGTAACAAAGTTATCGTGAATTACGGGCTCACTATAGCCCGTGCTACATGGACATTTCCTTCTGAATAGCTAAATCTAAAACAATTTTTTTTTGTTTTCAGTGCAGTGCCTTGCATGTGCGAGATCAGTCGGTGTGTGTGTGTGTGTGTGTGTGTGTGTGTGTGTGTGTGTGTGTGTGTGTGTGTGTGTGTGTGTGTGTGTGTGTGTGTGTGTGTGTGTGTGTGTGTGTGTGTGTGTGTGTGTGTGTGTGTGTGTGTGTGTGTGTGTGTGTGTGTGTGTGTGTGTGTGTGTGTGTGTGTGTGTGTGTGTGTGTGTGTGTGTGTGTGTGTGAGTGTGTGTGTGTGTGTGTGTGTGTGTGTGTGTGTGTGTGTGTGTGTGTGTGTGTGTGTGTGTGTGTGTGTGTGTGTGTGTGTGTGTGTGTGTGTGTGTGTGTGTGTGTGTGTGTGTGTGTGTGTGTGTGTGTGTGTGTGTGTGTGTGTGTGTGTGTGTGTGTGTGTGTGTGTGTGTGTGTGTGTGTGTGTGTGTACTCACCTATATGTACTCACCTATATGTGTTTGCAGGATCGAGCATTGACTCTTGGATCCCGCCTTTCGAGCATCGGTTGTTTACAGCAATGACTCCTGTCCCATTTCCCTATCATACCTGGTTTTAAAATTATGAATAGTATTTGCTTCCACAACCTGTTCCTGAAGTGCATTCCATTTCCCCACTACTCTCACGCTAAAAGAAAACTTCCTTACATCTCTGTGACTCATCTGAGTTTCAAGCTTCCATCCATGTCCTCTCGTTCTGTTACTATTCCGTGTGAACATTTCGTCTATGTCCACTCTGTCAATTCCTCTGAGTATCTTATACGTTCCTATCATGTCCCCCCTCTCCCTTCTTCTTTCTAGTGTCGTAAGGCACAGTTCCCTCAGGCGCTCTTCATACCCCATCCCTCGTAGCTCTGGGACGAGTCTCGTTGCAAACCTCTGAACCTTTTCCAGTTTCATTATATGCTTCTTCAGATGGGGACTCCATGATGAGGCGGCATACTCTAAGACTGGCCTTACGTAGGCAGTGTAAAGCGCCCTAAATGCCTCCTTACTTAGGTTTCTGAATGATGTTCTAACTTTTGCCAGTGTAGAGTACGCTGCTGTCGTTATCCTATTAATATGTGCCTCAGGAGATAGATTAGGTGTTACGTCCACCCCCAGGTCTCTTTCACGCGTCGTTACAGGTAGGCTGTTCCCCTTCATTGTGTACTGTCCCTTTGGTCTCCTATCTCCTAGTCCCATTTCCATAACTTTACATTTGCTCGTGTTGAATTCTAGTAGCCATTTCTCTGACCATCTCTGCAATCTGTTCAGGTCCTCTTGGAGGATCCTGCAATCCTCATCTGTCACAACTCTTCTCATCAACTTTGCATCATCCGCAAACATCGACATGTAGGACTCTACGCCTGTAAACATGTCGTTAACATATACAAGAAATAGAATTGGTCCCAGCACCGATCCTTGTGGTACTCCACTTGTTACTGTTCGCCAGTCCGACTTCTCGCCCCTTACCGTAACTCTTTGGCTCCTTCCTGTTAGGTAGTTCCTTATCCATTCTAGGACCTTTCCCCCCACCCCCGCCTGCCTCTCGAGCTTGAACAGCAGTCTCATGTGCGGTACTGTATCAAAGGCTTTTTGGCAGTCCAGAAATATGCAGTCTGCCCAACCATCTCTGTCCTGTCTTATCCTCGTTATTTTATCATAGAATTCCAGAAGGTTTGTTAGGCACGATTTCCCTGTCCAGAACCCATGTTGATGTTTGTTCACAAACCTAATGTTCTCCAGGTGTGCAACCAGTCGTAGCCTAATTATTCTTTCCAGTATTTTACAGGGGATGCTTGTCAGTGATGTGTACTCACCTAATTGTGCTTGCGGGGGTTGAGCTCTGGCTCTTTGGTCCCGCCTCTCAACCGTCAAATGTGGTGTGTGTGTGTGTGTGTGTGTGTGTGTGTGTGTGTGTGTGTGTGTGTGTGTGTGTGTGTGTGTGTGTGTGTGTGTGTGTGTGTGTGTGTGTGTGTGTGTGTGTGTGTGTGTGTACTCACCTAGTTGTGTTTGCGGGGGTTGAGCTCTGGCTCTTTGGTCCCACCTCTCAACCGTCAATCAACAGGTGTACAGATTCCTGAGCCTATTGGGCTCTATCATATCTACACTTGAAACTGTGTATGGAGTCAGCCTCCACCACATTACTTCCTAATGCATTCCATTTGTCAACCACTCTGACACTAAAAAAGTTCTTTCTAATATCTCTGTGGCTCATTTGGGCACTCAGTTTCCACCTGTGTCTCCTTGTGCGTGTGCCCCTTGTGTTAAATAGCCTGTCTTTATCTACCCTATCAATTCCCTTCAGAATCTTGAATGTGGTGATCATGTCCCCCCTAACTCTTCTGTCTTCCAGCGAAGTGAGGTTTAATTCCCGTAATCTCTCCTCGTAGCTCATACCTCTCAGCTCGGGTACTTGTCTGGTGGCAAACCTTTGAACCTTTTCCAGTTTAGTCCTATCCTTCACTAGATATGGACTCCATGCTGGGGCTGCATACTCCAGGATTGGCCTGACATATGTGGTATACAAAGTTCTGAATGATTCTTTACACAAGTTTCTGAATGCCATTCGTATGTTGGCCAGCCTGGCATGTGCCGCTGATGTTATCCTCTTGATATGTGCTGCAGGAGACAGGTCTGGCATGATATCAACCCCCAGGTCTTTTTCTTTCTCAAACTCCTGAAGAATTTCCTCTCCCAGATGATACCTTGTATCTGGCCTCCTGCTCCCTACACCTATCTTCATTACATTACATTTGGTTGGGTTAAACTCTAACAACCATTTGTTCGACCATTCCTTCTGCTTGTCTAGGTCTTCTTGAAGCCTCAAACAGTTCTCTTCTGTTTTAATCCTTCTCATAATTTTGGCATCGTCCGCAAACAATGAGAGAAATGAATCGATTCCCTCCGGGAGATCATTTACATGTATCAGAAACAAGATAGGACCGAGTACAGAGCCCTGTGGGACTCCACTGATGACTTCACGCCAATTGGAGGTCTCACCCCTCACCGTAACTCTCTGCTTCCTATTGCTTAGGTACTCCCTTATCCACTGGACCACCTTACCAGCTACACAGCTACACACTACACGTGCCTGTCTCTCCAGCTTATGTACCAGCCTCTTATGCGGTACTGTGTCAAAGGCTTTCCGACAATCCAAGAAAATGCAGTCCGCCCAGCCCTCTCTTTCTTGCTTAATCTTTGTCACCTGGTCGTAGAATTCTATTAAGCCGGTCAGGCAAGATTTACCCTCCCTGAACCCATGTTGGGGATTTGTCATGAAGTCCCTTCTCTCCAGATGTGAAGTCCCTGCAAAAACCAGGTTTTTTCTCACGATCTTCTTCATCACCTTGCATGGTATACAAGTCAAGGACACTGGCCTGTAGTTCAGTGTGTCTTGCCTGTCGCCCTTTTTGTATATTGGGACCACATTTGCCGTCTTCCATATTTCTCGTAGGCCTCCCATCTCCAGTGACTTACTATACGCTATGGAGAGTGGCAAGCAAAGTGCCTCTGCACACTCTTTCAGTACCCATGGTGAGATCCCGTCTGGACCAACAGCCTTTCCCACATCCAGATCCAGCAGGTGTCTCTTGACCTCCTCTCTCGTAATTTCGAACTCTTCCAAGGCTGCCTGGTTTACCTCGCTTTCTCCTAGCACAGTGACCTCACCTTGTTCTATTGTGAAGACCTCCTGGAACCTCTTGTTGAGTTCTTCACACACCTCTTTGTCATTCTCTGTATACCTGTCCTCGCCTGTTCGAAGTTTCAATACCTGTTCTTTCACTGTGGTTTTCCTCCTGATGTGACTGTGGAGTAGCTTTGGTTCAGTCTTGGCTTTGTTTGCTATATCATTTTTAAAACTTTTCTCTGCTTCTCTTCTCACCCTGACATACTCATTCCTGGTTCTCAGGTATCTCTCTCTGCTTTCTGGTGTTCTGTTATTCCGGAAGTTCCTCCACGCCCTTTTGTTCAGTTTCTTCGCTTCCATACATGCTTTATTATACCATGGATTCTTCTGTTGCTTCTCGGATTTTTCCCTTTGGGCCGGGATGAACCTGTTTACTGCCTCCTGACACTTTAGGGTAACATAGTCCATCATACCCTGTACAGACTTATCTCTGAGGTCTGTGTCCCCAGGTATTTCCCTTAGGAAATGTCTCATCTGTTCATAATTCCCCTTTCGGTATGCCAGCCTTTTGATTCCTTGTTCTTTTTTGGGGGAGATAAGTCCTAGCTCTACCAGGTACTCAAAGTTCAATACACTGTGGTCACACATTCCCAAGGGCTCTTCCATCTTAACTTCCCTTATATCCCACTCATTTAGGGTAAATATCAAATCAAGCATTGTTGGTTCATCTTCTCCTCTCATTCTTGTTGGTTCCTTGATGTGCTGGCTTAGAAAGTTTCTTGTTGCCACGTCCAGCAGCTTATCTCTCCATGTTTCTGGTCCTCCATGCGGGTCTCTATTCTCCCAATCTATCTTCCCATGGATGAAGTCTCTCATAATTAGTAGTCCAGATCCATTCCTGCTAGCAACAGAAGCTGCTTTTTCTATTATGTTAATGGTGGCCATGTTGTTTCTATCATATTCCTGTCTGGGTCTTCTGTCATTTGGTGGTGGATTATATATGACTACGACTATAATTTTTTTCCCTCTATTTGTTATGGTACCTGCTATGTAGTCACTGAAACCTTCACAGCCCTGAATAACCATCTCCTCAAAATCCCAGCCTTTTCTTACCAGCAGAGCTACACCACCACCACCTATTCTTTCCCTCTCTTTCCTCATAACATAATAGTCCAGTGGGAACACTGCGTTTGTTATCGTTTTCGATAGCTTTGTTTCTGTGAGGGCTATTATGTCTGGGTTTTCCTCTAGTACCCATTCTCCAAGCTCATTTGCTTTATTTGTAATTCCATCTATGTTAGTGTACATTGCTTTGAGGCTCACTTTCTTCTGTCCCTTCTCAAATCGCCTCCTTGGTGAGTGTTCTGCTGGTGGGGGAAGCTGTTCCATGGGTGTGAGGACCTGTGAGGTGTATAACAGGGTCTCAGAGGATACTGGGATGAGGGGCGGGGGATCCAGTGAAGGGGGAGGGACAGGGAGGGTATGGGGTGAAAGGGGAGGGAGGACGGTGAAACACCTAAGTCCTTTTAGTGTCCAGTATACAGTGACTTTAAGTGAAAACTTTTAAGCGATTACGTCTTTACAAAATCGGAATCTGTACGAAAAGCACTACATGTGGGCCCACCATGTCTCCTCAGGAACTGAGTCTCAAGACCAACCTTCTGAAATTATTAAGGTCAGAATGACACAGTAATCTCGTGGAAAGAGCAAGGCAAATGGCTGAAGATGACAGGAATAGTGAACCAGAGGATAACCCCACTCACAATGAGCCCCTTTGGCAAATAGCAGGAAACGGAACGGTAAATAAACGAAAGAGAACCGAAGGTATGACCAAAGAAATCAATTTAGAAGCCAGCCAGAACCCAAGAGCAGCCCCCAAACTAATGCTAAAGATCATCTTCAAAACCAAAAAGCCAGTAGATGGTCCAACTTACGTCTACACTGCCGCACTGGAAAAAGATCACCTAGGATCAGATCTCAGAGCCAAAGCTGACATTAGATGCAGATATAACATATCCACAGCTAGTAGTAGGAGTAGGCATCCATCAGTCTCAGGAGACTATGGAGTTGCGCTCTGGTGTCGTTCTGGTCTGGATTGGCCTCATCTGGGCGCAAAGCCAGGGTAGGTTGATTCGGGGGAGAAGCTGTTACCCAGGCAGCAGGTCCCCCCACTCCACGGCACTGAAAGTCTCCACAGCTAACCCAGATATAATTACAGACCTCAGGAATCCGGAAGACTTAGTTGAACTAAAACCCAGAGGAAAAAGTCACCCAGATGATACTACACCATTTCCCAATTGAAGTCAATGTAAACAGGCTTTAAGAATGCCCCAATGTCACAACAGCGGAAAGGTGTAAGCACGACAATGTAGAAACAAGACAGGTACTTGTAATAATAAACGGACCTGGCATCAACATTCTGAATGTAGGGTTCTATGGACAATTCAGGCTAAGGCTGTACTATCCAGAGCCCATGTGCTGTTACACATGTCAGAGCTTCAGCCACCATAAAGATGGCTGCAGAGGCCCGGAACGGTGTGGAGTGTGCAGTGAGCTACACAACACTGATATATGTAAAAATCTAAATAAATTAGGCAAACTAACACATGCAAAATACCCAAACTGCGGGGGATGCACATCACGCCTGGAACAAGCGATGTCCAGAAAGGGTCAAAAGAATCAAAGCCTTTGGATTTGCAACCCGAAGCCACAAATCTACAACAAACGACCAGACCCTCAGTTAAGAGCCAATGAAATACTCCTCGGCAAGTCCGAATCTATGAAAATAAAAATCAGCAAGAGTCTAGACACCAATTCCTTCGAGTCTAAACAACAGGACCTCGAACACCTGGAGAAAACAGAGCACTACTCCACGACAACAACAACAGCCGCACAAATCAGGGCAGCACAATTATTACACCTGCTAGTGCCTCCAGGATATCTCAAGCACAGACGATGACCTCTACGTCAACAACTGCCCCAGTAGCTGGATGTAGCAAAGACACCACGACCCAAGCCGCAGTCTCCCCCACCTACCAAGACAAAAGGAAGGCAGCCAAAGGCGTATCAAGTGACCACTGTTCCAATGGTTATTTTCTCCCTGACAGAGACCTTCAACAAGATGCTTGACTAACCATTCCAAGCACTGGAACAGACCAACTCTCAGTCAAGGAAGGAAATGTTAACAGAGGTAAAAAAGAATCTACTGAACTTATTTCCTCCACACTTCGATAAACCCTACCGGAAAATGTCGTCGAAGTTGAAGATAGTGACGAAACTTGTTACGACATCGGCACCATCGTCTGAGTGTAGAATGGCAATTCCAGCGCCATCTATTAGTCTGCACTCAAACTGTTTCCGAACTGTTTCTCAGTACGTGTGGACGAGGTACTGGATGGTGGAAACACTCGGGGTTGACAGATACTGCCTTGTGTGCGTTTTGAGTGTCCTGTGTGAAAGCGACACTACTGTAAATAAGTATAGTAATAGTCTATTTATTCCAATATATATATTTTATTGGTAAAAGTGTAAATATATTGGTGAAGAGAATAGTGTTTTGTTCATCCTCCCCTTTCTCTCTATTGCACTATATAACCATTTCTTGAAAGCGTACTACCGACTTGGGGTCGGACACATTAAAAGAGGTTCATCCATCAAGAACCCAGTTACTGGTCCTAAGTGACTGTAACAAAATTGAATTGTTTCAGCACCCAATGACAGTCTCCGCTCCAGCCAAGAAGACAGAAGCCGTTGGGGAAATCAGCACATTGGAAACCACCAGGAACTCAATGGATTCAACTGTAACAAAATTATGGACAATAACGACAATCTCAAGATTATGCAATGGAACATTCAAAGATTCAAAAACAAAGCTCAAACACTCAGAGCAGTTCTTCTCAGGGACAACACTGATATTGTTTTATTTCAAGAAACACTTACCAGGACTGAAAGAAGTGTCAATACCCCAGAGTATTGTGAGAGTACGGTCTCTCAAGATTATCCCACAGCTGATTTGAATGGCTCATTGCAGTGCACAATGCACCGATCTCGTGCACAAGCCCTATCTCTGTTAACCCTGGATAGTAAACTGTCATGTTGGGTATCTCCAGAATGCCCACTTAACCAGGAATACGTTTATAATACAGAGGCCGCCGTATGTCCAGGCAGGAAGTAGATACAGGGAAGTTAAGCATACTTGCCACAAGGGTCAGTGAGTACGCAGGAGGTGCCGGCGTGTGAGAGAGAGAGAGAGGGGACGCCAGTGAGGCGACAGATCTGACCTCTGGGGTCAGCCTCAACCGGCGCGATGGAGAATAACACCTGTGACGTGGTCGTGACGTGTTCATGACGTCACCTCTGTTACTGATCATGGAACGATCAATATGATTGGTTCCCGTTTTTTTGCTAAAACGCCATTGGTCAAATTGTAACCCCTTGTGTTGTGTCCCACGAGGAGCCCTGAGCCCCAGGCAAGAGCATTCACGCGAGGAAGCCCTTACATAGAGGACGTGTCCTGTTCTGTCTATCGGCCAATAGACTGAACACCGTCCATTCCTCACCGTCAAGTTAAACTCAGCGTCTTTTCGATATACCAACGTCCGCCCGGAATCGCGATGGTGACTATATTGTTAAGAAGCCTAGTGACAAATCACCAGAGCGAAACAGACTGGTATCAGGTAACCCCTGGTGATGGTGACAAATAGAGATCGTCTGTGAGTGACCTAGAGTAAACTATGGTAGTGCCGCCGTCAAAGTAATCTGTGTGTGACTTTTGCCACAGTGTACCTGCATGGTATCATATAATCAACCGCCAGCCGCCACTCAGTCGAGAGCGTGTAGCTAGCCTAGCCTCGAGCCACCAGCCGCCATCCTCACTGTACTACATGACGTCACCACCCTTACTCACTGCCAGTGCCATCAAGTGTGTGTGCGTGTGTCTGTTAGACATACAGCGCGCCCTCCTGCGAGTACCCCCCCCCCCCCGTGTCAAGTACGGTTTGTGGGAAAGCCTTGTCGCCGAGCGAACCAACTGTCAGGCCATCTACGAGTTCTTGCATAAATGTGCCTGAGTGAGTGAATAAGAGAGGTAGTGTGAGAGAGTGTCTCTCAAGATTCTCCCACAGCTGACTGGAATGGCTCATTGCTGTGCACAGTGCACCGATCTTGTGCACAAGGTCCTATTTCTGTTAACCCTGGATAGTGACCTGGCATGTTGGGTATCTCCAGAATGCCCACTTAACCAGGAACACTTTCATAATACGGAGGCCGTCATATGTCCAGGCAGGAAATAGATACAGGGAGTTAAGCATACTTGGCACCAAGGGTCAGTGAGTACATTGGCCGGTGGTAGCGTGAGAGCAGAGGGGAGACGCTAGCAGCGTCTGACCTCTGGGGTCAACCGGTGCGATGGACAATAACAGCTATGACGTGGTCGTGACGTGTTCATGACGTCACTCCTGCTACTGCTCATCGAACGAGCTAATATGATTGGTTCCCGCTCATTTGCTGCAATGCCATTGGTCAAATTGTAATCCCCTTGTGTGTGCCACGAGATGCCCGGCAGCACTTGTAAACCATTCAAGTGAGGGACACCAAACCTAGAGGACGTGTTCTGTTCAATCTACCGGCCAATAGACTGAACACCGTCTATTCCTCACCGTCAAGTTAACTCAGCGTCTGAAAAATATACTATACACTCGCCCAGAATCACGGGTGTGAATATATTATTCAGAAGCCTAAAATGACAAATCTCCAGAGCGAAACAGACTGGTATCTGGTAACCCCTGGTGACAAAGATCGTTGTGAGTGAATTAAGAGTGAACTAAGGCAGTGCCGCTGCCTAAGTAATCTGTGTGTGACTTTACCACAATGTACCTGTACCACAGCGTACAGTGTAGTGCATGGTACCATATAACCTGCAGTAGCCAGCCTGCACACGGTCCAGAGCGTGTAGCTTGTACCTCTGTACCTCTGTGCCTCGAGCCGCCAGCCGCCGCTGCCCTCACTACTACGTGACATCACCACCTTACTCATCGCCAGCGCCAGTGTGTGTGCGGGTGTCTGTCTGTTAAGCATACAGCCCGCCCTACTGCAAGTACTCTCCGTGTCTACGGGCGAAGCCAGATGTCAGGCCACCTACGAGTGCTTGTATAAATGTGCCTGAGTGAGTGAGTAAGGAATGGTACCTTATCTGTAAGTACAAGATTTTGTCATTGTTTATTGTGTCTGTGTTGATCTGAGGGATCAACCACAGTTCTCACCTTCTCCTACCTGTCACAGGTCATAGGTGAATCGACGGTGTATGTGTGTTTATCTGTGTGTTATCACGGCATTTCACTCGTCTGTTGAATGTGAGCTTCATATACTCCACACATTTAGTTATTGTGTGATAATATTATTGTGCATGTTATTGCCTGTCCCATTGACAGTGTATTTGTTGATTTATTGCATATCATCAGTACCGAGTATCCGGTTGGAACTCTTGTGATCCCTTTGCATACCGGCAGTTAGGTTGCCGTGTTAATGATTGGCTGTCAACTGTGTTAAGTTAGGTGTTTCGCCACGAGTGGATACGAGTCATTTAGCCAGACGTCAAGAGTCTCGCTAATACAACCATAGTTTTGCTGACGCCAATCTAAAGTAAATCAAACACCCTGTGTATTAGTGGTTAAGTTAGTAAATAAACTACTGTTAAGCTTTATGCGGTGTTTCCGTTGAACCACTTCTGAATACTGCCAATATTACACAAGCCTTCAGCTCTAGGTGTCTTCAACACCGAGTTGCCTATAAGTCACAAACTATAAATGTGATGAGGACCCTGGGAGTCCCTTAAAGTGTTTCAATCATTGAGGAGATTCCAACGATCAACGTGGACCAGGACCAGGTGAGGCTAGTCTGAGAAGAGACCCTCAAGGACTCTAACTCGACCTTGCTCCCAGGCCTTGTACGGTTGCTCTCGTATTTTCTCTGCTGATTCCGACAGCTTCGTGAAGCGCCTGTCACATGTACATTGACGACGTACGCATTGCAGTCGGGAAAGAAAAGTAGAAAACCCCACAATACCCCAGAGTATCAAGGTTACCTCTGCCCAATTGCTCAAACCAGAGGCACTTCAATACTAGTAAGGAATCATATCAATGCCACGCCAATCACAGACTTGCCTAACTGTAGTGAAGACGTCGAAATTATGGGAGTTAATCTCACCTTGAGGAACTCAATGCTGTCCATCTTCAATGTATACAGGAGACATAGAGAACACTATATGGATCTCTCTGCAATCTTTGAAATAGCAGTCACCACACCTAACATCATCTCTGGTGAGTTCAACACTCATAATGAATTACTAAATGATTCTCCAAGAACCGAAACCAACGGAAGACATATTGAACACCTTTCGGATGAAGTGCCTGAAGTCCATCTGCTTAACTCGATGGAACCCATATTGGTGGGGGGAAGCTGGACCTCACGTTTGTCTCCAGCAGTATATATGAGTTGTGTTATTGGTCAGTTGACCGTGTACTGACTAGTGACCACTTTGCTACAAGAACAGTTATCAATATAGCACTACCTCCCAGACCTCCACCTCCCGAGCCCGGATGGGATTTGATCAAAGCAGAATGGACAAAATTTCAGGAATCTCTTGAAATTTGGCACCAAAACTACACTCCTCCTGGCAACACTGAAGATGTGGAAAAAGATTTAGAAAATGCAATACGAGCAAATCAAGAAAAACAATTACCCAACAACATAAAGATCACTGGTATTTCTGTGGTATGTTACGCTCTCAGGCTGCAGGAGAAACGAGTCTCCACTTGAGAGTTATTCAGCCAGGCCTGACCTAACTAAGAGGTTAAGGAGACATAGACCTGGATATTTATATAGTAAACACTCGATTGAATTTGACATATAGTTTTCAAGTATGGGCAGTGAATAAGAATATAAATAAATGACTGGTCATGAGATGTAGAAAATTTGCTGGAGGTGTGAGGCTCGCTTCTGAGGACCTTGACCTCACTTGAGCACCAGAAATCGTGAGGGAAAGTTGTGCTCCGTTGAGCTCGTGATAGAGAAGAGCCCCTTGGTTGATATACCTTCTAGTGGAAGGAAGTGTGTAGACGTTTCAGCTGTGAATTTTTTTTTGTGCAGGGATATTCCTGCGCGGGCCCTAAGCCTCTGGCTGGCTCACTAAGTGTTGCTTGTTTCTGTTTTACTTGGGGTGGACGGTAGAGCAACGGTCTCGCTTCATGCAGGTCGTTGTTCAATCCCCGACCGTCCAAGTGGTTGAGCACCATTCCTTCTCCCCGTCCCATCCCAAATCCTTATCCTGACCCCTTCCAAGTGCTATATAGTCGTAATGGCTTGGCGCTTTCCCCTGATAGTTCCCTTCACTTTACTTGGGCGGAGTATGAGTATTTATGACTCGTATGGTCGCTTCTCGCTGTGGAATTATTCTGGAAACGTGTGGGCTCAAGTCCTGGATGGCAGGAAGAGTTGTCAAGCCGTCCTGAAACATTTTCGTTGGGCAGCTTGTGAGTGTCCTGTCGAGCATCGACCAGGAAGCTCCCTCGACTGAACAATTCTGTGGTTTGTCTGAGGAAGAAGTTGATGCGAGTACTTTGAGGCCAGAGAAGAAGTTAATGAGTGGAACTTCAAGGCTGTAGGAATGGATGTTGTACCCTGTGGAAGAGCAAGCTCCATAGTTGGACCTCAAACTGTGTGAAGAAGAGCAGTGAAATGAAGTGAAGTTTCACATGCTTCTGTGGAATCAGTAGTGGAGTACCACTGGAGTCCAAGGAAAACTTCTTGGTGCAGCAGCCTGAAAGAGCTGTAGAGGATCCAGGTAGATAAATCTGGAAGAACCAAATGATGTCAGGGTAGTTGATATCCAGATGTGGGACGGAAGTTCTTACTAACTACTTGTAGGGAGTTGGTAGAGTGTGTGATTGTATTCCCCTAGTTGTGTTTGCGGGGTTTGAGCTCTGCTCTTTCAGCCTGCTTCTCAACTGTCAATCAACTGTTTCTAACTACTACTACTATTTTTTTCACATCACACACACACACACATACACCAGAAAGCGGCCCATGACAGCTGACTAACTCTTAGGTACCTATATACTGGTAGGTAACAGGGGCATAGGGTGAAAGAAACTCTGCCCACTGTTTCTCGCCTGGGTCCGGGATCGAACCCGGGACGACAGGATCACATGTCCAGCGTGCTGCCCTCTCGGCCGGCCGGCCCCTAATTGTCATCACTGCAAGACGCAGTGAAAGGTGGGTGATTGGTTATCATTTTTGTGCCAAGAAATACTTATACTGAAGTTTATAGAGTTACAGCTATAGGCTGGATTACCTACAGAGATAAAGATATTCAAGGCCGATAGTGCCATATTTGTTTTACAAGGTTTAACTCACTTGGTGAGGTTGGTAGCACAAGTGGCTAGCCAGGAGTTGGGCTACCACTTGGTATAAACAGCTGATAGAGTCCTGATGGTATTGGTTTGCAACCAGGATATAATATCATAAGATGTTGAAGTTTATATATTTATATATTGTATGTGTGTGCTTTATATATATGTTCTGTGTTGTTATTAAATGTTTGTAATGAACAGCTGTTTGCCCTTGTCCTAGTGAGGCTTCGCAGGAAGTAGAGTGAGAGAGAGAGAGAGAGAGAGAGAGAGAGAGAGAGAGAGAGAGAGAGAGAGAGAGAGAGAGAGAGAGAGAGAGAGAGAAAGAGAAAGCACCACAGCTGTGGACAGGGTGGTACAGAGTTATAATTCAAACGAAAGGGGGATTGAGGAGGTCATACCAAATAAGGAGAGAGTGGGGAGTCCTAGCGGCTCGAGTTGGGTGTGTAAACATGACAATGAGGCCAGTGTTGGAGCCATACCCTCTAAAGGTGTGATGCTCAGCACCTCTCCGAGAGTAGGAAGCGTACAGGGTGATCTGATCAAAGTGTAAGCACTCTACGGTTTTTGGTTGGTTGTA
Organism: Procambarus clarkii; assembly: GCF_040958095.1. NCBI lineage: Eukaryota > Metazoa > Arthropoda > Malacostraca > Decapoda > Cambaridae > Procambarus > Procambarus clarkii. The sequence goes on from NC_091187.1 coordinate 10,847,583, forward strand.
CAGAAGGGACGTACGCACCCGACCTACAAAGTAATACAGCACACAATCTAGGGTTGTCAATCACCCTAAATTGGATTCCAAGTCACATTGGCATAGAAGGTAATGACAAGGCAGACTCACTATCAAAAACTATCTCTGCTCTATCTGTTGTACAGATTAAAATACCTACAAGTTTTTTCACAGATTAAGGAGCAAATCAAGAAGAAAATACTCCCAACTATCAAAAGTCGCCACAGAGCCAATGTAGCAGAAGGAAGATCCACTACAATGTGGTACGAACAAGCAACTGAGTACTCCTCTTTCAAGCCTGGCAAAAAGATATCCAGAGACATTGCAGTAGCCATACACACACTCAGACTTGGTTACATATGCTGCTGGGAGGTAATGAACCCAATAGTTAAAGAGGTCTAGAAGCCATAGAAGAAGTGCAGCCATAGCAAAAACAAAAGCAAGCGGCCCCAAAATCCTTACGTTCAGTGCTCCTAATGAATGATGACGATGATGCCCCTCTGTCCCCTATTCTAGGCAAGCCTGGCCCACGACAACCCCCCTTGCCACCCAGAACAGACTCGAACAGGAGGAAGAGCCCGCAGAGATTGAACTTCCAACGGGACACCTCGGCGAACAAGAACAACAGGCAAAGTCGGAATAACAGAGACAGGTCACGAGTCGGATGGAGAGATTCATCACGAGACAAACCGGGTGGAAACCAGACGAGGAACAACAGGGACAGATCCAGAGACAACCGAGGCCAGTGTAACAGGAACGGAACCGGCGACCACAGAGGCCAGAACAGCAGGATCACCCCAGGAGACAACAGAGGCAATAACAACAGACTACCCCTCGTGGAACAACAACAATAACAGAGACAACAGACAGGGAGGTAATAATAATAATAATAGGGGCCATAATAATATTTTTTTCAGAAACAGAAGCAGGGGCAGAGGCAACAATCGGAACCAGGAGAACAACAACAGACCCAAGCGCTGGAACAGCACGAACCGAGACCAACAGGGAGGAAACAGAGACCGAGGGTGGAACGGTGGAGATCGGAGAAACTCAGGAAACGACAGGAATTAAGGCAGATAAGAGGACAACTGAAACAGACAGTTATCTCTGAGATACCCCTTACTGAACTATATGTCGTCTATATGTCGTTGAATGTTTCTGTTGTATCCTCTCAGGCTCGTGGGGTGGGCGACCAAGCCCCCTGTCGGCCTGTATTGGAAGACCAGTCTCTGTAGCCTCCGCTGCATTGGACCCCAACTTTGCTCCTCCTTTGGCCTCTCTGACTACTCTCCTCGGCTCCCCTCCCTCCTCTGTGGTTGGGTCGAACCCCAAGCCCGCAGTGGTGACTACCTCGTCCCCTGGCACGGCTCCATTTCTAGTTGTAACTACTTTGCCTTTTAACCCCTCTCTCTCTGGGGGTTCTCAACGCCGTCCTAGACACGGCCGCACTCGCTCGATTCCTTCCCGTTCTGATGCCTATCAAGCCTTGTTTAGGCCCGCTTCGTGGGCCAAATACTTTGATCTCCTCCCTCTTGATTCTGCGCCTCCTGACGATTTCTCCCTCCATCGACACCTCGTTGATTCCGTGGGTGCCTCTGTTACCTTCAACCCCTCTCGTCTCGGTACACGAGTCGTTGCTGCTGCTCCTCAGGATGCAGCTTCTCGCTTGGCTGCCTTATCCTGCCTTGGCGAGATCCCTGTTCGGGTCTCAAAGAACGCTGGGTTGAATGCCAGTGTTGCCAGTATTCTCCTCCCGCCCCATGTTACGACCGGTGTTTGGAATCTGCAGGACTGCCACGATGATATTCGGCATATCCTCGATGCCCAAGGCCATTCTGTCCTCCGGGTGGACACGTTAACTCGTCTCCCTCGTGGTCGTCGCCGTCAACCCCTTCAGGTTGTGAAGATTACCTTTGATGGTAGGACCCTTCCACCCTCTGTCATTCTTGCTGGTGCCATATGCTCTGTCGAGGAGTACATTCCTTCTCCTAGGTTCTGTAACAAGTGCTGGAGGTTTGGGCATGGTGCCCCCCGCTGCTCTGGGACTGTCTCTCTCTCTGTCCTTTGTGTGGGGGCGAAGGTCACTCTAAGTCGGAGTGCACTTCTCCCCAGGTTCGCTGCCTCAACTGCGGTGAGGCCCATCCTACCTTCTCCCGTGCGTGTGTCCATTACAAGCTTGAGGCAGCCGTCCTCAACTTGACGCACCGGGAGCGGTTATCTTTTCCTGAGGCAAGGCGCCAGGTTCGCCGGCTCCCGCCTTATGCTAACATCTCTTATGCTCGCGTGTTGCGCTCTTCCTCTCCTCGTCCTTCCTCAGACTCGCAACCGTTTCCGGGCCTTGGACCCTGATGCGCCCACTGCCCCCTCCTCTGTTCCTTTGAGTTCTGTCCCGAAGGGTCCCCCTCCTGGTCCTCTGTCTGGGGTTCCCCCTTTTTTCTACCCGGTCTGTCATGTTTCCTGTATCTTCTTCCTCGTCTCCCTCCCATCTTCTTTCCAATCCTTCTCCTCCGTCTATTAACTCTCCCCGCCGCCTATCGGTGCGGGCTGATGTCCATCGCTCTCCTAACAGCCGTCGTGTGTGCTCTCGTTCAGCTTCTTCTTTTGAGACACTGGAATCCGTTGCCCGGTACATAGTTGCTGGGACACCGGTCTCTTCAAGTCAGAAGCGTAAGCCTGGCTCCTCTCCTTCCTCCTCCCCGGCGGATAAGAAGACTTCGCTCTCTTCCTTGGCCTCTACTACTGACTCTATCGCTCCTTCCCCTCCCGTTTCGGTGGTTGCGCCCCCTGTTCCTGCTATGGAGGCTTCTTTATGCTATGGAGGTTTCTTCCTGGACTCCTTGCCGGAGCCTGTGCTCCTGGTAGGTGATTTCAATTGTCGTCATTCTCTTTGGGGTGATGTTCTGACGAATACCCGAGGTCGCCTTCTTGAGCCGTTTATCCTCTCTTCTTCCCTGTCTCTTCTGAATTCTGGTGAGCCCACTCACTTGGACTCTCGGACTCGCACCCTTTCCTGTCTTGATCTTTCTCTCTGCTCTTCTCTTTTCTTGGATTTCACGTGGCACGTTCTTGATGACCTCCATGGCAGTGACCATTTCCCCATCCTTGTTTCCTTTTTCTCTTTTCGCCCTTTCCTCTCTTTCCCCAGGTGGCGGTTTGCTAAAGTGGACTGGAACCTATTTACTCTCAGTGCTGCTCTCTCTGACCTCTCCCTTCTGCCTCTCCCTCGCGCTCTCCTCCTTTTTCATGACACTGTATTCGATGCTCCCCTCTGCTCTATTCCTTGCTCTTCCTTTCGGGGTCCACGGAAGTGCGTTCCCTGGTGGAATGCAGACTGTGCTCGGGCTGTCCGCTGTATGCATGCAGCCTGGAAGAGGCACCGCCGTCGAAAGACGGCCGATTCTTTTCTTTTCTTTCGGAAAGCGAGTGCGGTGGCCCGTAGGGCCATCTGTACGGCTAAGCATGAATGTTGGGCATTTTATGTCTCCACAATTACGTCCGAAACAACTCTGCCACAGATCTGGAAGCATATCCACAAGATAGCGGGTAAGTTCGTTCTTGATGTTTCACCGGTCCTTCACCTCCATGGTACTCTTGTGGCAGACCCGTTGCATGTTGCTTCCGAACTGGGTTTTCACTTTTCTGTTAGCTCTGGTCTTCATCTTCCCCAATCTTTCCTTCTTCGTAAACCTGTCCTTGAGTCTCGTCCTTTAGATTTCTGCACTCGTCTTCGGCTTCCCTATAATGATCCCTTCTCTCTCTCTGAACTTCATTCTGCCCTGGCCCTCTGCAGTTCTACGGCGGCGGGCTCCGATGGTATTCATTATGAGATGCTTCGCCATCTCCCTCCGTGCACGTCTCAGTATTTACCGAGTCTGTATAATCGGATCTGGGAGTCGTCGTCAGTCCCTGAGGACTGGCTTGATGCCGTTGTCCTCCCTGTTCGCAAACCAGGGTCTCTGGGTACTTCCCCTAAGGACTTTCGCCCTATTGCCCTCACAAGTTGTGTTTGCAAACTCTTTTAACGTATGGTTAACGTTCGTCTGATGTGGTTTCTGGAACACCATCACCTCCTCTCCCCTTCTCAATTTGGTTTCCGCAAGTGCCGCAGCACGACAGATGTCCTGGTGAACTTGGAGGTCTATATTCGTACTGCTTTTGCTGTGAAGACCTCCGTTGTTGCCGTCCTTTTTGACCTGGAAAATGCTTACGACACCACTTGGCAATATCATATTCTATCTCAACTTCATTCTTTTGGCCTTCGTGGTCATCTCCCTCTCTTTTTCCGCAGCTTCCTCTCGCCTCGTTCCTTTTGGGTGCGACTTGGTACCGCTCTCTCTGCCTCTTTTCAGAAATACGAAGGTGTGCCCCAAGGTAGTGTTCTGAGCACTACTCTCTTTCTGGTTGCCCTCAATGGTCTTCTTTCCTCTCTTCCTTCAGGTGTCTTCTCCGCGCTCTGTGGATGATCTTACCCTTTGCTGTCAGGGTGATGATTCGCCTCTCCTTCAGCGCCGGCTTCAACTTGCAATTGATGCCGTGTCGTCTTGGGCCACCGATCATGGCTTCAAGTTCTCTACTTCTACGACTTGTGCCATGACTTTTACTCGGAAACGGGTCGTTCTTCGTTCCTCTGTCACTTTATGGTCATCCCCTTGAGTACAAAGATTCCGCGAAGCTTTTGGAGTTACTCCTTGACACTCGTTTGTCTTGGTCTCTCCATGTCTCTTACCTCCGTGTTGAGTGCTCTAAGGCCCTTACCCTCCTTCGGGTATTGTCCCATACTTCTTGGGGGGCAGATAGGAGCGCTCTCCTTGTTTTACATTCCTCTCTCGTCCTGTCTAAGCTCGATCATGGTTGCCCTGGTTACTCGTCTGCTTCTCCTTCTTCTCTTCGCCGTCTTGATGCTTTGCACCATACTGGGTTGCGCCTCAGTTCTGGTGCCTTTCCGTTCGACTCCTGTCCTTAGCTTGTATGTTGACACTGGCTTCCTGTCTCTCCAGGACCGCCGTGATCGCTACTGTCTTGCTATCTTGCTATCTTGTTGTAAGGACCTTACAACATCCTTCCTCTCGCTAGTGTCGTGCTTTAACTTTTACCCCTCCTGCGGTTCCTGTTCCTCTTCACCACCTCACTTTCTGTCCGGTTATCTCGCTTACAGGATTCTCTTTCCGTTCGTATTTCTAATGTTTCTCCTCGTGTTGTTCCTTCTTTGCCCCCATGGAGAGTCCTCCTTCCACAGTTTTGTACATCCTTGACCCGCATCACTAAAGCTTTTACCCCTCCTACGGTTCTAAAACGCCTTTTAATTGAGCACTTTTCTTCTTGCTCCCGCTCCGTTTCTGTCTATAGTCGTAATTGGCTTAGCGTTTTCCTATGATAGCTCCCTTCCGTTTCTGTCTTCACCGATGGGTCTAAGTCTGCAGAAGGTGTTGGCTACTCTGTTGTTTTTCCTGATCGCACTTATGTGTCGCTTACCTCCGGAGACTAGCATCTTCACAGCGGAGCTTTATGCTATTCTCTATGCTCTTCGTCTCCTGCTTTCTCATTGTCAGTCTTTCTTTGTAGTTGTTGTTGACTCTCGTAGTGCCCTCATGGCTCTCGGGTCCTTAAATCCAGTTCATCCAGTAGTTGTCGAGATCCAGCATTGGCTGTTTCTTGTTCACAGTAAATTTAAGTTGGTTGAGTTTTGTTGGGTTCCCAGCCATATTGGTGTGTCTTTAAATGAGCGTGCGGATGCTGCCGCCAAGGAAGCTGTCCGCTCTTGTCCCATCTCTCGTAAAGGTATTCCATATTCCGACTTTTACCCGGTTATCCATTCCTCCGTCCTTACCCGTTGGCAGGCTTCTTGGTCGTCTGATACTGGTAACAAACTACGTACTCTTAAATGTTGTGTTTCCTCGTGGCCGTCCTCCTACCACTGTAACCGGCGGTGGCAAACGGCTCTGGCGAGGTTGTGTATTGACCATACTCGCTTAACCCATGGTCAGTTGGAGCGCCGCCCTGCTCCTTATTGTCCTAATTGCATTGTCCGTCTTACGGTCGTGCATGTCATTCTTGAATGTCCTGACTTCCAGGACGAGCGTGTGTCTTGCTTTCCGACCGCCCCTCGCAGTCACCTGTCCCTCAATAGAATTCTTGGTGACTCGGATACTTTTGATATCGTCCGCCTTATACGTTTTTGTTCTCCTATTGGCATCCTTGGTGATATTTAGCGCCCTCTGATTATTCCGCATATTTGATGGTGCTACATAGCCTTCCCTGTTTGGTGCCTTCTTTTGATAATTACTTGCTTGTCGGTTGTACATATTGAAGGAATAGACAATGTTGAGCTGATGCACTGTCCCGTATCTGATTGTTTGATGTTGTTTTTGAGTAACTTGTTTTTACCCCTGTTAAAACAATTCAAACTTTTTTTGTGGAGATTGTGTGACGGACCACGGCGCCATCTATGATTCAGGTTCCGAACTAAACAGTTGACCCTCCTATTAATATCAGTTTCCCATCTTCTAGTCTGCTGCTCTGGGAGGTGATGAGCTATCCGTGACTGGCGACAGACGGCGGTGAAGCAGAGTGAAGAAGTACTTTGGTCGACCTTGAGACGTACAACCTGAACCAAGTCCCTGTGGTGTAGTGGTTAAGACACTCGCCTGGCGTTTTGCTAGCGCTTTGTCCTGGGTTCGTATCCTGGCCGGGGAGGATTGACTGGGCGCAAATCCTTAACTGTAGCCTCTGTTTAACTCAACAGTAAAATGGGTACCTGGTTGTTAACGATTTCTCGCGGGGGTCATATTCCAGGGAACATAGGATTAAGACTTGCCTGAAACGCTTCGTGTACTAGTGGCTGTACAAGAATGTAACAACTCTTGTATATGTAAATAAAATAAATACTTGCCAGAGAGCTAGTTCAGTGCTGAGGACTTCACTGTTGGAGTGTGCTAGCCAGAGGGTTAGTGGAGCGCTTTAGCGCTCCACTAACCCAATTGTACCGTAATTGAAATTGAAATAAATTTATTGAGGTAAAATACCAAGGGTTGAGGTAGCTGTTTATCTCTCAGAATGTTGGGTAATATGTTTATTGTTTGTGATGTGTCTATATGTATGAACACGTTGTATTGAACGTGAGCGAGCATAGCTTGCTATTCTCACCCTATCTATTCTAAACTGCCAGAAATTTGGAGGAATATCTTTCTATTCTCACCCTCGTTCAATATAACGTGTTCATACATATAGACACACATCACAAATAATTAACTTATTACCGAACATTGTGAGTCATAAACATATACATTTCTTCCTTTACACATGTTACCAGACGTACACAAATACTTTTATAACCAGGTATATAGACAATTTGCAATAGACATTCAGAAAATTCAACAAAAGGTTACAATCTTGGTGCAAAATTCTGATGTCTCCAGAATATCAACCTTTCCGTTGTGACACATCCAGACTATTTGCTCAGGAACAGTCCTTATCTCAGTGTTTCTATATACATTAATCAACGGACAATCAAGAACATAATGGGTGAGGGTGAGAGACCTTAACATACCACATAGTTTACACTTGGTGTCATTATCATTAACACCTATCCCATATTCCCAGTAATATTTGTACCCAAGCCTGAGCCGCATGTGCACAGTCACTCCAAGCATTTCTCCTTTTACCAGAAGTGAAATGTTGGTGTTTTGATTCACACCCATGTAGTGTTTGGCTTCCCTCTTACATTATACCTCTCCACGCCACTTCTACATGTGCCTGAATATATCTGAGTTTACTTTTTTGTCTCAATGTGAAAACACATTCAATGTCAATTTGTGGTTTTGATGTGGCACGTTTGGCGAAGTCATCCGCTACCTTGTTGAACACTATTCCAACATGAGATGGAAGCCACATGATGGAATACATCACGCAGACGTGCAAGGAGGCAGCAGAAAAGTTTATTCTGGCCCATAAGGTAAAAAATTTAAATGCAGTTGAGAAACCCGTGGTTTAATCAGAGATTTAAGCTAGCTAAGCAACAAAGTAAAAGAGCATGGAGAAACTATAGAAATAACAGGACACTTGAGAGCAGAGAAGGTTACCAGAAAGCCAGGAATGAATACGTCATGGTGAGAAGAGAGGCAGAAGGGCAATGTGAAAATGACTTGGCAAGCAAGGCTAAGACCCAACCCAAATTGCTGCACAGCCACACCAGGAGGAAAAACAGCGAAGGAACAGGTAATGAAACTGAGGATAGGGGCAGACAGATTCACTACAAATTTAAGGGACACGTGTCCCTACGTGTCCTAGGGGTGGTCGGCCGAGCGGACAGCACGCTGGACTTGTGATCCTGTGGTCCTGGGTTCGATCCCAGGCGCCGGCGAGAAACAATGGGCAGAGTTTCTTTCACCCTATGCCCCTGTTACCTAGCAGTAAAATAGGTACCTGGGTGTTAGTCAGCTGTCACGGACTGCTTCCTGGGTGTGGAGGCCTGGTCGAGGACCGGGCCGCGGGGACACTAAAAAGCCCCGAAATCATCTCAAGATAACCTCAAGATAACGTGTAGGGCAAGTTAGGGACACGTGTCCCTAACTTGCATACCATGCAAGCTAATGGATAAAATTGTGCGAAAAAAAGTTAGTCGCACATCTGGAGCGAAGGAACGTTGTGTCACAACACTAATATGGTTTCAGGGATGGCAAGTCATGCTTCACAGGATTAATTGAATTCTACGATCAGGCAACAAGAATCGGACAAGAGAGGGGTGGGCAGAAGCATATTTTTGGATTGTAAGGAAGCCTTTGACACAGTGCCACACCAGAGACTAGTGCGAAAGCTAGAGATGCAGGCAAAATTGAAAGGGAAGGTACTCCATAGGTACTCCCTTATCCAAAGTAACAGAAGGCAGCGAGTCACTGCGGGGTGAGGTCTCAGATTGGCGAGACGTCACCAGTGGGGTCCCGTAGGGTTCAGTCCTTGGACCCATACTGTTTCTTATATATGTAAATGATCTTCCAGATGGTATAGAATCATTCCTCTCATTGTTTGCTGATGATGCAAAACTTATGAGGAGGATTAAGACGGAGGAAGACAATATGAGACTACAAGATGACCTAGACAGACTGCATGAATGGTCTAACAAATGGCTACTTAAGTTCAACCCGAGTAAATGTAAGGTAATGCAACTAGGTAAGGGAAACGAGAGGCCAGACACAGGATACTGAATGGGAGATGAAGTCCTTCATGAAACGGACAGAGAAGGATCTAGTTGATATCACACCAACCCTGTCTCCTGAAGCCCACATAAAAAAAATAACTGCGGCGTATGCGAGGCTGGCTAACATCAGAACTGCCTTCAGGAACCTGTGTAAGGAATCATTCAGAACCTTGTATACCACATATGTAAGACCAATCCTGGAGTATGCGGCCCCAGCATGGAGCCCGTACCTTGTCAAGCACAAGGCGAAGCTTGAAAAATTTCAGAGATATGTCACTAGGCTAGTCCCAGCACTATGAGGCATGAGTTGCGAAGAAAGGCTGCGAGAAATTCACCTCACGACACTAGAAGAGTAAGGGGAGACGTGATCACTACCTACAAAATTCTCGGAGGAATTGACAGGGTAGATAAACTATTTAACACGGGTGGTACGCGAACAAGGGGACACAGGTGGAATCTGAGTGCCCAAATGAGCCACAGGAACGTTAAAAAGAACTTTTTCAGTCAGAGTAGTTAACAGGTGGAATGCATTAGGCAGTGATGTGGTGGAGGCTGACTCCATACACAGTTTCAAATGTAGATATGATAGAACCCAGTAGGCTCAGGAATCTGTACATCATTTAATTGACAGTTGAGAGGCCGGACCAAAGAGCCAGAGCTCAACCCCCGCAAGCACAATTAGGCGAGTATAATTAGGTGAGTACATGAATTTCACCCCGTGACCTTTCAACTGTCTCACTTATACTTTTCTTACAATCCTCAACTATGGACATGAAGACTGGATTTCGACTGTTTAAGGAATCGAGTGCTCCTCGGCTATCGACAAATGCAAAATCATGTTTGTCGTCTTGACGAACTTCCTGCAAACAAGCCAGAATGGCCTGCAGTTCAGCTTGTGTGGATGATATATAATTACTAAGTCGAAGTTCAATTTTCCTGTCCACAATTCCAAACTCAGAATATTCCCTTATTGGGACACCACACCCTGCCCTGCCATCCTCCGCCACCGACCCGTCACAATATACATGTAAACTGTTGCCTCTTGGTAACCGAGATATCATGCTTCCATACAAACACCGTAATTGTCCCGGTTCATGATGAATCTTTTTCACCTTGAGGGGCACAGTTTCGACTTCTATTTTCTGTACTCTCTAGGGAGCAGACCAATTACACTGGTGAGAGGCTTTGTAGCAGTCAAGTACATCGTATTCCCTGAGGTCATGAGCTAATCCCCTCGTGTAGCGTGTCTCTCCGTGTCCTGGAAGTGTGTACTCGAGCAGGTCTGAACGCTCTGAAACAGCTTATCTCCTCCTTTTCTCCGCATGAAACGAATAGATACTCTAGTGTTTGTCACACTCTAAGTTTAACTCAATTCTCATTATTTCAATCATTGCATTTTTTTTTGACATCCAAGAATAATCCTCATAGGCTCGTACTGTATCAGCTCTGTTTTTTTAATTCTGCCTTGGCCTGTGTAAGACAAAAAGAGTGCTGCGTAGTCTATCAGGGACCGAACAGTGCTAATGTATAACATTCGCAAGATAGGTACCCCAACACCTGCACCAGAAAAAGCCAGTGCTTTTAGAGGATGCAGAAGGGCTTTACACAAGGTGCTGATATGATTTATTTCAGCATTTTTTCTCACATGTGTATCCAACATACATGCCCAGATACTTGTATTTCTGAACACGGCTCAGTTCCACACCATTTAGTGTTGTATTTCTTCGTTTCCTATTCTCATATTTGGTTTTGTCTGCATTTATAACTAAGCCCGGTCGGCCGAGCGGACAGCACACTGGACTAGTGATCCTGTGGTCCCGGGTTCGATCCCGGGCGCCGGCGAGAAACAATGGGCAGAGTTTCTTTCACCCTATGCCCCTGTTACCTAGCAGTAAAAATAGGTACCTGGGTTGTTAGTCAGCTGTCACGGGCTGCTTCCTGGGGGTGGAGGCCTGGTCGAGGACCGGGCCGCGGGGACACTAAAGCAACGAAATCATCTCAAGATAACCATCTCAAGAAGCCAAACTTATGACAGGTTGTATCAAGTATGTTAAGAGCAGTTTGAATTTTGTTCCCAGAAGTGTCTTGTATAAGAATGTCATCAGCATATATGATCGTCGTGATCCCTGGAAGATACATCTCTGATGCTAATCTGTTTATTAATACATTGAATAAGGTGGGACTTAAAACTCCCCCTTAAGGGGTACCTAACTGAAATCTCCGTTCCTCGGACATGTATCCCTGGTAATACACCTGACATTTTCTCCTTTGTAGATAATCTCGTATCCAATGTATCACTCTCCCTGTTATTCCCCGATTGGCTAATTCGTATAAGATTACTTCCCCATTGGCTTTATCAAATGCTCCTTGTAGATCAACAAAAACTCTACAATTGTCATCCACATTAGACAAACACTTTAAGAGAGACAATCCGCAGTACTTTTGCCTTTGATAAAACCAGAGAGATTATTGGACATGTTATCACCTACAAGGTAGAGTAGCCTATTTAACAAAATCCTTTCCATCATTTTACAAAAGCAGGATGTTAAGGAGAAAGGCCTGTAGCCTCCGTTTGACTTAGGTATAGGAATGATGACAGCCTCTTTCCATTTTCTCTCTATAACTCATGTTAAACAAATCAAGTAAGGGACTAGGTTTCATACCTGCTAAATAATTAAGAATGTCATACGTTACTCCATCTTTCCCCGGAGCAGTAGAGCTGCCACTTTTTATAGCATCAAGTAGCTCATCGTAAGTTCTCAATGCATGTTACTGATCCTGTATTTAAAGCGCACAAAGTTACTCCACATCTAATATTTTAGATATGGATCCATGACTCAAGGTAGAGTAGCCTATTTAACATAAGAATATAGCAACAGCCGCACCAGCAGCAGCAACAGCCGCACCAGCAGCAGCAACAGCCGCACCAGCAGCCGCACAAGCAGCAGCAACAGCCGCACCAGCAGCAGCAACAGCCGCACCAGCAGCAGCAACAGCCGCACCAGCAGCAGCAACAGCCGCACCAGCAGCAGCAACAGCCGCACCAGCAGCAGCAACAGCCGCACCAGCAGCCGCACCAGCAGCCGCACCAGCAGCAGCAACAGCCGCACCAGCAACAGCCGCACCAGCAGCCGCACCAGCAGCAGCAACAGCCGCACCAGCAGCAGCAACAGCCGCACCAGCAGCAACAGCCGCACCAGCAGCAACAACAGCCGCACCAGCAGCAACAGCCGCACCAGCAGCAGCAACAGCCGCACCAGCAGCCGCACCAGCAGCAGCAACAGCCGCACCAGCAGCAGCAGCCGCACCAGCAGCAGCAACAGCCGCACCAGCAGCAACAGCCGCACCAGCAGCAACAGCCGCACCAGCAGCAGCACCAGCAGCAACAGCCGCACCAGCAGCAGCAACAGCCGCACCAGCAGCAGCAACAGCCGCACCAGCAGCAGCACCAGCACCAGCAGCCGCACCAGCAGCAGCAACAGCCGCACCAGCAGCAGCAACAGCCGCACCAGCAGCCGCACCAGCAGCAGCAACAGCCGCACCAGCAGCAGCAACAGCCGCACCAGCAGCAACAGCCGCACCAGCAGCAGCAACAGCCGCACCAGCAGCAACAGCCGCACCAGCAGCAGCAACAGCCGCAGCACCAGCCGCACCAGCAGCAACAGCCGCACCAGCAGCAGCAACAGCCGCACCAGCAGCAACAGCCGCACCAGCAGCAGCAACAGCCGCACCAGCAGCCGCACCAGCAGCAGCAACAGCCGCACCAGCAGCAGCAGCCGCACCAGCAGCAGCAGCAGCCGCACCAGCAGCAGCAACAGCCGCACCAGCAGCAACAGCCGCACCAGCAGCAACAGCCGCACCAGCAGCAGCACCAGCAGCAACAGCCGCACCAGCAGCAGCAACAGCCGCACCAGCAGCAGCAACAGCCGCACCAGCAGCAGCACCAGCACCAGCAGCCGCACCAGCAGCAGCAACAGCCGCACCAGCAGCAGCAACAGCCGCACCAGCAGCAACAGCCGCACCAGCAGCAGCAACAGCTGCACCAGCAGCACCAGCAGCCGCACCAGCAGCAGCAACAGCCGCACCAGCAGCAGCAACAGCCGCACCAGCAGCAACAGCCGCACCAGCAGCAGCAACAGCTGCACCAGCAGCACCAGCCGCACCAGCAGCAACAACAGCCGCACCAGCAGCAACAGCCGCACCAGCAGCAGCAACAGCCGCAGCACCAGCCGCACCAGCAGCAACAGCCGCACCAGCAGCAGCAACAGCCGCACCAGCAGCAACAGCCGCACCAGCAGCAGCAACAGCCGCACCAGCAGCCGCACCAGCAGCAGCAACAGCCGCACCAGCAGCAGCAGCCGCACCAGCAGCAGCAACAGCCGCACCAGCAGCAACAGCCGCACCAGCAGCAACAGCCGCACCAGCAGCAGCACCAGCAGCAACAGCCGCACCAGCAGCAGCAACAGCCGCACCAGCAGCAGCAACAGCCGCACCAGCAGCAGCACCAGCACCAGCAGCCGCACCAGCAGCAGCAACAGCCGCACCAGCAGCAGCAACAGCCGCACCAGCAGCCGCACCAGCAGCAGCAACAGCCGCACCAGCAGCAGCAACAGCCGCACCAGCAGCAACAGCCGCATCAGCAGCAGCAACAGCCGCACCAGCAGCAACAGCCGCACCAGCAGCAGCAACAGCCGCAGCACCAGCCGCACCAGCAGCAACAGCCGCACCAGCAGCAGCAACAGCCGCACCAGCAGCAACAGCCGCACCAGCAGCAGCAACAGCCGCACCAGCAGCCGCACCAGCAGCAGCAACAGCCGCACCAGCAGCAGCAGCCGCACCAGCAGCAGCAACAGCCGCACCAGCAGCAACAGCCGCACCAGCAGCAACAGCCGCACCAGCAGCAGCACCAGCAGCAACAGCCGCACCAGCAGCAGCAACAGCCGCACCAGCAGCAGCAACAGCCGCACCAGCAGCAGCACCAGCACCAGCAGCCGCACCAGCAGCAGCAACAGCCGCACCAGCAGCAGCAACAGCCGCACCAGCAGCAACAGCCGCACCAGCAGCAGCAACAGCTGCACCAGCAGCACCAGCAGCCGCACCAGCAGCAGCAACAGCCGCACCAGCAGCAGCAACAGCCGCACCAGCAGCAACAGCCGCACCAGCAGCAGCAACAGCTGCACCAGCAGCACCAGCCGCACCAGCAGCACCAGCAGCAGCAACTGCAGCAGCAACAGCCGCACCAGCAGCCGCACCAGCAGCAGCAACAGCAGCACCAGCAGCAGCAACAGCAGCAGCAACAGCAGCACCAGCAGCAGCAACAGCAGCAGCAACAGCCGCACCAGCAGCCGCACCAGCAGCAGCAACAGCAGCACCAGCAGCAGCAACAGCAGCAGCAACAGCCGCACCAGCAGCCGCACCAGCAGCAGCAACAGCTGCACCAGCAGCACCAGCAGCACCAGCAGCAGCAACAGCCGCACCAGCAGCCGCACCAGCAGCCGCACCAGCAGCAACAACAGCCGCACCAGCAGCAGCACCAGCCGCACCAGCAGCAACAACAGCCGCACCAGCAGCACCAGCAGCAACAACAGCCGCACCAGCAGTAACAACAGCCGCACCAGCAGCAACAACAGCCGCACCAGCAGCACCAGCAGCAACAGCCGCACCAGCAGCACCAGCAGCAACAGCCGCACCAGCAGCAGCAGCAACAGCCGTACCAGCAGCAGCACCAGCAGCAGCAACAGCCGCACCAGCAGCAACAGCCGCACCAGCAGCAACAGCCGCACCAGCAGCAGCAACAGCCGCACCAGCAGCAGCAACAGCCGCACCAGCAGCAACAGCCGCACCAGCAGCAACAGCCGCACCAGCAGCAACAGCCGCACCAGCAGCAACAGCCGCACCAGCAGCAGCAGCAGCACCAGCAGCAGCAACAGCAGCACCAGCAGCAGGAACAGCAGCACCAGCAGCAGCAACAGCCGCACCAGCAGCAGTAACAGCAGCACCAGCAGCAGCAACAGCAGCACCAGCAGCAGCAACAGCAGCACCAGCAGCAGCAACAGCCGCACCAGCAGCAGCAACAGCAGCACCAGCAGCAGCAACAGCAGCACCAGCAGCAGCAACAGCAGCACCAGCAGCAACAGCCACACCAGCAGCAGCACCAGCAGCACCAGCAGCAACAGCCGCACCAGCAGCAGCAACACCCGCACCAGCAGCAACAGCAGCACCAGCAGCGGCAACAGCCGCACCAGCAGCAACAGCCGCACCAGCAGCAACAGCCGCACCAGCAGCAGCAACAGCCGCACCAGCAGCAACAGCCGCACCAGCAGCCGCACCAGCAGCAGCACCAGCAGCACCAGCAGCAACAGCCGCACCAGCAGCAACAGCCGCACCAGCAGCAACAGCCGCACCAGCAGCAACAGCCGCACCAGCAGCAACAGCAGCACCAGCAGCAACAGCAGCAACAGCCGCACCAGCAGCAGCACCAGCAGCAACAGCAGCAACAGCCGCACCAGCAGCAACAGCCGCACCAGCAGCACCAGCAGCAACAGCCGCACCAGCAGCAACAGCCGCACCAGCAGCCGCACCAGCAGCAACAGCCGCACCAGCAGCAGCAACAGCAGCACCAGCAGCAGCAACAGCCGCACCAGCAGCAACAGCCGCACCAGCAGCCGCACCAGCAGCAACAGCCGCACCAGCAGCAGCAACAGCAGCAACAGCCGCACCAGCAGCCGCACCAGCAGCAGCAACAGCAGCAACAGCCGCACCAGCAGCCGCACCAGCAGCAGCAACAGCCGCACCAGCAGCAGCAACAGCAGCACCAGCAGCAGCAACAGCCGCACCAGCAGCAACAGCCGCACCAGCAGCCGCACCAGCAGCAACAGCCGCACCAGCAGCAGCAACAGCAGCAACAGCCGCACCAGCAGCCGCACCAGCAGCAGCAACAGCCGCACCAGCAGCAACAGCCGCACCAGCAGCAACAGCCGCACCAGCAGCCGCACCAGCACCAGCAACAGCCGCACCAGCAGCAGCAACAGCCGCACCAGCAGCAGCAACAGCCGCACCAGCAGCAACAGCCGCACCAGCAGCAGCAACAGCAGCAACAGCCGCACTAGCAGCCGCACCAGCACCAGCAACAGCCGCACCAGCAGCAGCAACAGCCGCACCAGCAGCAACAGCCGCACCAGCAGCAGCAACAGCCGCACCAGCAGCAACAGCCGCACCAGCAGCAACAGCCGCACCAGCAGCAACAGCCGCACCAGCAGCAACAGCCGCACCAGCAGCAACAGCAGCAACAGCCGCACCAGCAGCAACAGCAGCAACAGCCGCACCAGCAGCCGCACCAGCACCAGCAACAGCCGCACCAGCAGCAGCAACAGCCGCACCAGCAGCAACAGCCGCACCAGCAGCAGCAACAGCAGCAGCAGCAGCAACAGCCGCACCAGCAGCAACAGCAGCAACAGCCGCACCAGCAGCAACAGCAGCAACAGCCGCACCAGCAGCCGCACCAGCACCAGCAACAGCCGCACCAGCAGCAGCAACAGCCGCACCAGCAACAGCCGCACCAGCAGCAGCAACAGCCGCACCAGCAGCAACAGCCGCACCAGCAGCAACAGCCGCACCAGCAGCAACAGCCGCACCAGCAGCAACAGCAGCACCAGCAGCAACAGCCGCACCAGCAGCAGCAACAGCCGCACCAGCAGCAGCAACAGCCGCACCAGCAGCAGCAACAGCCGCACCAGCAGCAGCAACAGCCGCACCAGCAGCAGCAACAGCCGCACCAGCAGCAGCAACAGCCGCACCAGCAGCAGCAACAGCCGCACCAGCAGCAGCAACAGCCGCACCAGCAGCAGCAACAGCCGCACCAGCAGCAGCAACAGCCGCACCAGCAGCAACAGCCGCACCAGCAGCAGCAACAGCCGCACCAGCAGCAACAGCCGCACCAGCAGCAGCAACAGCCGCACCAACAGCAGCAACAGCAGCACCAGCAGCCGCACCAGCACCAGCAACAGCAGCAGCAACAGCCGCACCTGCACCAGCAACAGCCGCACCAGCAGCCGCACCAGCAGCCGCACCAGCAGCAGCAACAGCCGCACCAGCAACAGCCGCACCAGCAGCCGCACCAGCAGCAGCAACAGCCGCACCAGCAGCAGCAACAGCCGCACCAGCAGCAACAGCCGCACCAGCAGCAACAACAGCCGCACCAGCAGCAACAGCCGCACCAGCAGCAGCAACAGCCGCAGCACCAGCCGCACCAGCAGCAACAGCCGCACCAGCAGCAGCAACAGCCGCACCAGCAGCAACAGCCGCACCAGCAGCAGCAACAGCCGCACCAGCAGCCGCACCAGCAGCAGCAACAGCCGCACCAGCAGCAGCAGCCGCACCAGCAGCAGCAACAGCCGCACCAGCATCAACAGCCGCACCAGCAGCAACAGCCGCACCAGCAGCAGCACCAGCAGCAACAGCCGCACCAGCAGCAGCAACAGCCGCACCAGCAGCAGCAACAGCCGCACCAGCAGCAGCACCAGCACCAGCAGCCGCACCAGCAGCAGCAACAGCCGCACCAGCAGCAGCAACAGCCGCACCAGCAGCCGCACCAGCAGCAGCAACAGCCGCACCAGCAGCAGCAACAGCCGCACCAGCAGCAACAGCCGCACCAGCAGCAGCAACAGCCGCACCAGCAGCAACAGCCGCACCAGCAGCAGCAACAGCCGCAGCACCAGCCGCACCAGCAGCAACAGCCGCACCAGCAGCAGCAACAGCCGCACCAGCAGCAACAGCCGCACCAGCAGCAGCAACAGCCGCACCAGCAGCCGCACCAGCAGCAGCAACAGCCGTACCAGCAGCAGCAGCCGCACCAGCAGCAGCAACAGCCGCACCAGCAGCAACAGCCGCACCAGCAGCAACAGCCGCACCAGCAGCAGCACCAGCAGCAACAGCTGCACCAGCAGCAGCAACAGCCGCACCAGCAGCAGCAACAGCCGCACCAGCAGCAGCACCAGCACCAGCAGCCGCACCAGCAGCAGCAACAGCCGCACCAGCAGCAGCAACAGCCGCACCAGCAGCAACAGCCGCACCAGCAGCAGCAACAGCTGCACCAGCAGCACCAGCAGCCGCACCAGCAGCAGCAACAGCCGCACCAGCAGCAGCAACAGCCGCACCAGCAGCAACAGCCGCACCAGCAGCAGCAACAGCTGCACCAGCAGCACCAGCCGCACCAGCAGCACCAGCAGCAGCAACTGCAGCAGCAACAGCCGCACCAGCAGCCGCACCAGCAGCAGCAACAGCAGCACCAGCAGCAGCAACAGCAGCAGCAACAGCAGCACCAGCAGCAGCAACAGCAGCAGCAACAGCCGCACCAGCAGCCGCACCAGCAGCAGCAACAGCAGCACCAGCAGCAGCAACAGCAGCAGCAACAGCCGCACCAGCAGCCGCACCAGCAGCAGCAACAGCTGCACCAGCAGCACCAGCAGCACCAGCAGCAGCAACAGCCGCACCAGCAGCCGCACCAGCAGCCGCACCAGCAGCAACAACAGCCGCACCAGCAGCAGCACCAGCCGCACCAGCAGCAACAACAGCCGCACCAGCAGCACCAGCAGCAACAACAGCCGCACCAGCAGCAACAACAGCCGCACCAGCAGCAACAACAGCCGCACCAGCAGCACCAGCAGCAACAGCCGCACCAGCAGCACCAGCAGCAACAGCCGCACCAGCAGCAGCAGCAACAGCCGTACCAGCAGCAGCACCAGCAGCAGCAACAGCCGCACCAGCAGCAACAGCCGCACCAGCAGCAACAGCCGCACCAGCAGCAGCAACAGCCGCACCAGCAGCAGCAACAGCCGCACCAGCAGCAACAGCCGCACCAGCAGCAACAGCCGCACCAGCAGCAACAGCCGCACCAGCAGCAACAGCCGCACCAGCAGCAGCAGCAGCACCAGCAGCAGCAACAGCAGCACCAGCAGCAGGAACAGCAGCACCAGCAGCAGCAACAGCCGCACCAGCAGCAGTAACAGCAGCACCAGCAGCAGCAACAGCAGCACCAGCAGCAGCAACAGCAGCACCAGCAGCAGCAACAGCCGCACCAGCAGCAGCAACAGCAGCACCAGCAGCAGCAACAGCAGCACCAGCAGCAACAGCCACACCAGCAGCAGCACCAGCAGCACCAGCAGCAACAGCCGCACCAGCAGCAGCAACACCCGCACCAGCAGCAACAGCAGCACCAGCAGCGGCAACAGCCGCACCAGCAGCAACAGCCGCACCAGCAGCAACAGCCGCACCAGCAGCAGCAACAGCCGCACCAGCAGCAACAGCCGCACCAGCAGCCGCACCAGCAGCAGCACCAGCAGCACCAGCAGCAACAGCCGCACCAGCAGCAACAGCCGCACCAGCAGCAACAGCAGCAACAGCCGCACCAGCAGCAACAGCCGCACCAGCAGCAACAGCAGCACCAGCAGCAACAGCAGCAACAGCCGCACCAGCAGCAGCACCAGCAGCAACAGCAGCAACAGCCGCACCAGCAGCAACAGCCGCACCAGCAGCACCAGCAGCAACAGCCGCACCAGCAGCAACAGCCGCACCAGCAGCCGCACCAGCAGCAACAGCCGCACCAGCAGCAGCAACAGCAGCACCAGCAGCAGCAACAGCCGCACCAGCAGCAACAGCCGCACCAGCAGCCGCACCAGCAGCAACAGCCGCACCAGCAGCAGCAACAGCAGCAACAGCCGCACCAGCAGCCGCACCAGCAGCAGCAACAGCAGCAACAGCCGCACCAGCAGCCGCACCAGCAGCAGCAACAGCCGCACCAGCAGCAGCAACAGCAGCACCAGCAGCAGCAACAGCCGCACCAGCAGCAACAGCCGCACCAGCAGCCGCACCAGCAGCAACAGCCGCACCAGCAGCAGCAACAGCAGCAACAGCCGCACCAGCAGCCGCACCAGCAGCAGCAACAGCCGCACCAGCAGCAACAGCCGCACCAGCAGCAACAGCCGCACCAGCAGCCGCACCAGCACCAGCAACAGCCGCACCAGCAGCAGCAACAGCCGCACCAGCAGCAGCAACAGCCGCACCAGCAGCAACAGCCGCACCAGCAGCAGCAACAGCAGCAACAGCCGCACCAGCAGCCGCACCAGCACCAGCAACAGCCGCACCAGCAGCAGCAACAGCCGCACCAGCAGCAACAGCCGCACCAGCAGCAGCAACAGCCGCACCAGCAGCAACAGCCGCACCAGCAGCAACAGCCGCACCAGCAGCAACAGCCGCACCAGCAGCAACAGCCACACCAGCAGCAACAGCAGCAACAGCCGCACCAGCAGCAACAGCAGCAACAGCCGCACCAGCAGCCGCACCAGCACCAGCAACAGCCGCACCAGCAGCAGCAACAGCCGCACCAGCAGCAACAGCCGCACCAGCAGCAGCAACAGCAGCAGCAGCAGCAACAGCCGCACCAGCAGCAACAGCAGCAACAGCCGCACCAGCAGCAACAGCAGCAACAGCCGCACCAGCAGCCGCACCAGCACCAGCAACAGCCGCACCAGCAGCAGCAACAGCCGCACCAGCAACAGCCGCACCAGCAGCAGCAACAGCCGCACCAGCAGCAACAGCCGCACCAGCAGCAACAGCCGCACCAGCAGCAACAGCCGCACCAGCAGCAACAGCAGCACCAGCAGCAACAGCCGCACCAGCAGCAGCAACAGCCGCACCAGCAGCAGCAACAGCCGCACCAGCACCAGCAGCAGCCGCACCAGCAGCAGCAACAGCCGCACCAGCAGCAGCAACAGCCGCACCAGCAGCAGCAACAGCCGCACCAGCAGCAGCAACAGCCGCACCAGCAGCAGCAACAGCCGCACCAGCAGCAGCAACAGCCGCACCAGCAGCAGCAACAGCCGCACCAGCAGCAACAGCCGCACCAGCAGCAGCAACAGCCGCACCAGCAGCAACAGCCGCACCAGCAGCAGCAACAGCCGCACCAACAGCAGCAACAGCAGCACCAGCAGCCGCACCAGCACCAGCGACAGCAGCAGCAACAGCCGCACCAGCACCAGCAACAGCCGCACCAGCAGCCGCACCAGCAGCCGCACCAGCAGCAGCAACAGCCGCACCAGCAACAGCCGCACCAGCAGCCGCACCAGCAGCAGCAACAGCCGCACCAGCAGCAGCAACAGCCGCACCAGCAGCAACAGCCGCACCAGCAGCAACAACAGCCGCACCAGCAGCAACAGCCGCACCAGCAGCAGCAACAGCCGCAGCACCAGCCGCACCAGCAGCAACAGCCGCACCAGCAGCAGCAACAGCCGCACCAGCAGCAACAGCCGCACCAGCAGCAGCAACAGCCGCACCAGCAGCCGCACCAGCAGCAGCAACAGCCGCACCAGCAGCAGCAGCCGCACCAGCAGCAGCAACAGCCGCACCAGCATCAACAGCCGCACCAGCAGCAACAGCCGCACCAGCAGCAGCACCAGCAGCAACAGCCGCACCAGCAGCAGCAACAGCCGCACCAGCAGCAGCAACAGCCGCACCAGCAGCAGCACCAGCACCAGCAGCCGCACCAGCAGCAGCAACAGCCGCACCAGCAGCAGCAACAGCCGCACCAGCAGCCGCACCAGCAGCAGCAACAGCCGCACCAGCAGCAGCAACAGCCGCACCAGCAGCAACAGCCGCACCAGCAGCAGCAACAGCCGCACCAGCAGCAACAGCCGCACCAGCAGCAGCAACAGCCGCAGCACCAGCCGCACCAGCAGCAACAGCCGCACCAGCAGCAGCAACAGCCGCACCAGCAGCAACAGCCGCACCAGCAGCAGCAACAGCCGCACCAGCAGCCGCACCAGCAGCAGCAACAGCCGTACCAGCAGCAGCAGCCGCACCAGCAGCAGCAACAGCCGCACCAGCAGCAACAGCCGCACCAGCAGCAACAGCCGCACCAGCAGCAGCACCAGCAGCAACAGCTGCACCAGCAGCAGCAACAGCCGCACCAGCAGCAGCAACAGCCGCACCAGCAGCAGCACCAGCACCAGCAGCCGCACCAGCAGCAGCAACAGCCGCACCAGCAGCAGCAACAGCCGCACCAGCAGCAACAGCCGCACCAGCAGCAGCAACAGCTGCACCAGCAGCACCAGCAGCCGCACCAGCAGCAGCAACAGCCGCACCAGCAGCAGCAACAGCCGCACCAGCAGCAACAGCCGCACCAGCAGCAGCAACAGCTGCACCAGCAGCACCAGCCGCACCAGCAGCACCAGCAGCAGCAACTGCAGCAGCAACAGCCGCACCAGCAGCCGCACCAGCAGCAGCAACAGCAGCACCAGCAGCAGCAACAGCAGCAGCAACAGCAGCACCAGCAGCAGCAACAGCAGCAGCAACAGCCGCACCAGCAGCCGCACCAGCAGCAGCAACAGCAGCACCAGCAGCAGCAACAGCAGCAGCAACAGCCGCACCAGCAGCCGCACCAGCAGCAGCAACAGCTGCACCAGCAGCACCAGCAGCACCAGCAGCAGCAACAGCCGCACCAGCAGCCGCACCAGCAGCCGCACCAGCAGCAACAACAGCCGCACCAGCAGCAGCACCAGCCGCACCAGCAGCAACAACAGCCGCACCAGCAGCACCAGCAGCAACAACAGCCGCACCAGCAGCAACAACAGCCGCACCAGCAGCAACAACAGCCGCACCAGCAGCAACAACAGCCGCACCAGCAGCACCAGCAGCAACAGCCGCACCAGCAGCACCAGCAGCAACAGCCGCACCAGCAGCAGCAGCAACAGCCGTACCAGCAGCAGCACCAGCAGCAGCAACAGCCGCACCAGCAGCAACAGCCGCACCAGCAGCAACAGCCGCACCAGCAGCAGCAACAGCCGCACCAGCAGCAGCAACAGCCGCACCAGCAGCAACAGCCGCACCAGCAGCAACAGCCGCACCAGCAGCAACAGCCGCACCAGCAGCAACAGCCGCACCAGCAGCAGCAGCAGCACCAGCAGCAGCAACAGCAGCACCAGCAGCAGGAACAGCAGCACCAGCAGCAGCAACAGCCGCACCAGCAGCAGTAACAGCAGCACCAGCAGCAGCAACAGCAGCACCAGCAGCAGCAACAGCAGCACCAGCAGCAGCAACAGCCGCACCAGCAGCAGCACCAGCCGCACCAGCAGCACCAGCAGCAGCAACTGCAGCAGCAACAGCCGCACCAGCAGCCGCACCAGCAGCAGCAACAGCAGCACCAGCAGCAGCAACAGCAGCAGCAACAGCAGCACCAGCAGCAGCAACAGCAGCAGCAACAGCCGCACCAGCAGCCGCACCAGCAGCAGCAACAGCAGCACCAGCAGCAGCAACAGCAGCAGCAACAGCCGCACCAGCAGCCGCACCAGCAGCAGCAACAGCTGCACCAGCAGCACCAGCAGCACCAGCAGCAGCAACAGCCGCACCAGCAGCCGCACCAGCAGCCGCACCAGCAGCAACAACAGCCGCACCAGCAGCAGCACCAGCCGCACCAGCAGCAACAACAGCCGCACCAGCAGCACCAGCAGCAACAACAGCCGCACCAGCAGCAACAACAGCCGCACCAGCAGCAACAACAGCCGCACCAGCAGCAACACAGCCGCACCAGCAGCACCAGCAGCAACAGCCGCACCAGCAGCACCAGCAGCAACAGCCGCACCAGCAGCAGCAGCAACAGCCGTACCAGCAGCAGCACCAGCAGCAGCAACAGCCGCACCAGCAGCAACAGCCGCACCAGCAGCAACAGCCGCACCAGCAGCAGCAACAGCCGCACCAGCAGCAGCAACAGCCGCACCAGCAGCAACAGCCGCACCAGCAGCAACAGCCGCACCAGCAGCAACAGCCGCACCAGCAGCAACAGCCGCACCAGCAGCAGCAGCAGCACCAGCAGCAGCAACAGCAGCACCAGCAGCAGGAACAGCAGCACCAGCAGCAGCAACAGCCGCACCAGCAGCAGTAACAGCAGCACCAGCAGCAGCAACAGCAGCACCAGCAGCAGCAACAGCAGCACCAGCAGCAGCAACAGCCGCACCAGC
>NC_091187.1:10872292-10887292 GCF_040958095.1 Procambarus clarkii
GGTAAAATGCTATGCCCAAGATAACTATCCGAGTGCCGGCGGTGGGGTGGTTCAAATAGCCTCGGCTATCACCTCATTATGTCCGGTCGTGATGGTCAAGTGGATTAAGGCGTCTTGTACATACCAGTTGCGTCGCTTCTGGGAGTATGGGTTCGAGTCACTTCTGGGGTGTGAGTTTTCAGTTATATATATATATATATATAATATATATATATATATATATTAGAGTTTTCAGTTATATATATATATATATATATATATATATATTATATATTAGTATATTTTGGTAGCAGTCTTTCCTGTAGACATATATTATTAAATATGACCGAAAAAGTAAGATTAATAATTCTAACACGAATTTTCTCAATCTTTCGTACATTACGCTTCACTGTTGGAGGTAAATCAAAAATCACTTCTCCAAAATTCATTTTTATTTCTAGTCTGACGCGACACGGGCGCGTTTCGTAAAACTTATTACATTTTCAAAGACTTCACAAATACACAACTGATTAGAACGTATCTCTGATTTTATATCTACATTTGAGTGAGGTGGGAAGGGTGATGTGGCATTAACACAAGACAGAACAGGAGGGGATATTAATAGGGTATTAAAAGTATCAACACAAGACAGAACAGAAACAATGGGTATTGAATAGAAGTGTTTGTAGAAAGCCTATTGGTCCATATTTCTTGATGCTTCTATATTGGAGCGGAGTCTTGAGGTGGGTAGAATATAGTTGTGCAATAATTGGCTGTTGATTGCTGGTGTTGACTTCTTGATGTGTAGTGCCTCGCAAACGTCAAGCCGCCTGCTATCGCTGTATCTATCGATGATTTCTGTGTTGTTTACTAGGATTTCTCTGGCGATGGTTTGGTTATGGGAAGAGATTATATGTTCCTTAATGGAGCCCTGTTGCTTATGCATCGTTAAACGCCTAGAAAGAGATGTTGTTGTCTTGCCTATATACTGGGTTTTTTGGAGCTTACAGTCCCCAAGTGGGCATTTGAAGGCATAGACGACATTAGTCTTTTAAAGCGTTCTGTTTTGTGTCTGGAGAGTTTCTCATGAGTAG
Source organism: Procambarus clarkii (assembly GCF_040958095.1). Lineage (NCBI taxonomy): Eukaryota > Metazoa > Arthropoda > Malacostraca > Decapoda > Cambaridae > Procambarus > Procambarus clarkii. The sequence continues at coordinate 10,873,366 of NC_091187.1, forward strand.
GCTGGCCGTTTTTCTGGTTTTATAGTAAATCGTCAGTTGTATCCTCTGATTTTTGTCTGTAGGGATAACGTTTCTATTAACAATATCTTTCAGGACCCTTTCCTCCGTTTTATGAGCTGTGGAAAAGAAGTTCCTGTAAAATAGTCTAATAGGGGGTATAGGTGTTGTGTTAGTTGTCTCTTCAGAGGTTGCATGGCTTTTCACTTTCCTTTTTATGATGTCTTCGATGAAACCATTGGAGAAGCCGTTATTGACTAGGACCTGCCTTACCCTACAGAGTTCTTCGTCGACTTGCTTCCATTCTGAGCTGTGGCTGAGAGCACAGTCGACGTATGCGTTAACAACACTCCTCTTGTACCTGTCAGGGCAGTCGCTGTTGGCATTTAGGCACATTCCTATGTTTGTTTCCTTAGTGTAGACTGCAGTGTGGAAACCTCCGCCCTTTTCCATGACTGTTACATCTAGAAAAGGCAGCTTCCCATCCTTTTCCGTCTCGTAAGTGAAACGCAGCACGGAACTCTGCTCAAATGCCTCCTTCAGCTTCTGCAGATGTCTGACATCAGGTACCTGTGTAAAAATGTCGTCAACATACCTGCAGTATATGGCCGGTTTCAAGTTCATGTCGACTAAGACTTTTTGCTCGATGGTACCCATGTAGAAGTTTGCAAACAGGACACCTAGGGGAGAACCCATGGCGACCCCATCTACTTACTTATACATGTGCCCATCCGGGCTCAAGAAGGGTGCCTCTTTAGTACAAGCTTGGAGTAGTTTCCTCAGAATACTTTCTGGCATGTCAAGAGGAGTACAGGCTGGATCACGATACACTCTGTCGGCTATCATTCCGATTGTCTCGTCCACAGGTACGTTGGTAAACAGCGATTCTACGTCCAACGAGGCTCTTATCCTTGTGGCCCGTGTGCCCCGCAGTAAGTCCACAAATTCCTTTGGAGACTTCAGGCTGAAGGCGCAAGGAACATAAGGAGTCAGCAGGCCGTTGAGTCGCTTTGCCAGTCTGTACGTGGGTGTGGGTATCTGGCTAATGATAGCAACAAGAAATAGCAACATCGACCATAGTATCCGTACCCGCATTGAACAACACCTCGACATCCTCACAGACCAACATCACCTCAGCACTGAAACAAGGATTATCAAGAAACTAACAACATTATATGGAGGACCTATGGCAATTCCACGACCAAGAGATGGCTTCCTGAACCTTGCAGGAATTAACCTCACTGAGGATCAAGTCACTCTCCTAAATCTGGGCATAAACTGTCATGTTATGTCCAGACCGAGTGAAATGGCCCGGAAAGTAGAGTTGGAAATTCTGTTGGACGACATATTCGACCTCGAGACACAAAAGAAGGTCACTACCAAAGATACCTTACAAGCAGAACTTATTGCAGAAGGAGGAAAGAATCAAGGCAACTACAGAAGCACCATACTGTCCCCCGAGCTTAAAGCGGCAGCTAAAAGCCTTCGTGAGAACAAGGAGATAGTTGTCAGGAGAGGTGACAAGTCGCCAATATATGTCATTCTTAAAAAAGACGAATATCTGGCGAAAATGAACATCATACTCTCTGACCAAACTAAGTTCCAAAGGGTAACGAAGGACACTACAGCCGAATTAAAAGCAAAGGTCAACAAACTGATCGAAACTGTAAACGCCAAGAAATCCGGACTCCACCTGCCAAAGATCATTGGGGAATATAAACCTGGATATGCGTATGGAAATGTCAAGACGCACAAGCCTGGAAACCCACTTCGGCCAATCATTAGCCAGATACCCACACCCACGTACAGACTGACTCCCAGTTTCCTATTTACTGCTAGGTAACAGGGGAATCAGGGGTGAAAGAAACTTTGCCCATTTGTTTCTGCCTGGTCCGGGAATCGAACCCGATCCAGAGAATTAGAGAGGAGAACAACATGCTCATAACAGTGACAAGTACATATACTCACAACACATAATCATAACAACGACAAATACTCACAACAATGTAGGTGTGTGTATTAGTCTTGCTCCTCACTGTGGGGATTACATTTGACGACAGTAGTTCTAAAACTGAATTGATTGGAGATGATCTGGTAGAGAGGATAAAAAAAATGATAAATAGCTTGTAATTTAAATATAGTAAAATCCTATCTTTCTTCTACTATTTTATCCCTTTAGCACCATTGAGTCATTGTCAATAGCTGATTCACAGGGTAAATCAGATATCGCCATAACGATTTAAACAATTATTGTTTGGGTTTTACTTGATTGATGCAAATATGGGTATAATAGCTCCATGTGAATGTAATGGAATTTATCTTGACCCAAGAAATAACTCTTTTTTTCCACTTCATGGTATGAATTTGGTTATCGTCATGAATAACTACATTCATGGAATGAGGTCATCGTCCTATGACGATTTAAACAATTATTATCTAGGTTTTATATTTATGATGCAAACATGGATACAAAACAAATAGCTCTCCGTGGATGTAAATAAAGAAAAACAAATGATAAATCAATCATTGAAACATCAAAGGGTAAAACAAGAAGCGTCTGCAAAGTTGAGCATCAGGCATTGGCAAGTGCCAGATGCAGCCTTGCAGAGTGCCTCCACCTAATGAAAAAATAAATATTAAATTATTTTTGTGTCTTTCTTGCATTTTCCATATAAATTAATAACTCTATAATAAAAAAATGGGAGGGGTAGGGGTGGGCGGGGGACTTTATTTTAGCGCTCACTGGCGGCCATGACTCTCTTCATAGCCACTGCCTAAGGGTTAAATGGGCAACATATATCGTGTTGATATCTCAAACATATTTCAAAATTATAAATACCTTGCTAGTTTCCATTTTTGTGAAAGTGTTGGTGATAGACATACCTAATTATATATAGGAAGGCGGTCACGGAGTCCGTGTACCATTTACCTGAAGGGATGACAAGGAAGGCGGTCACGGAGCCCGTGTACACTCACCTGAAGGGGATGATAAGGAAGGCAGTCACGGAGCCCGTGTACACTGAGCCGATGCAGACCGACACGAGCATGATGGAGGCGAGGAAGACACGGCTTCCTGTCCCAGCCGGCACCCGGGTGACGCCTTGCCGAAGGGTGGTAACATGGAGCACAGTGTGAGTTGCGTCCGAGGCCGAGTAGGTAACATGGAGCACAGTGTGAGATGTGGCTGAGGCCGAGAGGGTAATATGGAGCACAGTGTCAGTGTGGCCGAGGCCGTGGAGATAACATGGAGCACAGTGCCAGGTGCGGCAGAGGCCTAAGAGGTAACATGGAGCTCAGTGTCAGGTATGGCCGAGGCTTAAGAGGTAACATGGAGTTCAGTGTCAGGTGTGGCCGAGGCCGTGGAGATAACATGGAGCACAGTGCCAGGTGCGGCCGAGGCCGATGAGATAACATAGAACGAGTTTAAGACGTAAAATACTTCAAAAGAGAATATTGTCATAGAAGTTTTGTTAAGGAAATTAGGCATCTTAGCCTTGACTTTTAGTTTTTTACATCCATTTACAGCTGTTTCATCAGTAAAATACCTAAATTATTCAGAGTCCAGTAGAAGACCGAAATTAGTCAGAGACCATTTGAAGACCAAAATTATTCAGAGGAATCATTGAAGGACCCGAAATTAATTGAACACCAGTTAAAGACTGAATTCTTCAAATTCAGTAAAAGAACAAAAATTGTTCGAAGTCCCTATATGACTGGAATTTGACACAGCCCATTTAAGGACCAAAATAAATATGTCCATTTTAAGACTAAAATAATTCAAAGACCATTTTTAGTCCAAAATATTGTCAGAGCCAAGTAAAAGATCAAAATTAGTCAGAGACCTTATACGACCATAATTGAACAGAGTCCAGTTAAAGACTGAAATTAGTCAGAGACCAGTTGAAGACCGAAATTAATCAGGAGTCCATTTTAAAACCAAAATTAATCAGAATCCAGTAGAGACCAAAAATTTAACAGAGACCAGTTTAAGACCAAAATTTATCAGAGACCGTGTATATAAGTGTAGTTCCGTTAATAATAGCACAATTTTAGCCCAATTTTAAACAGACATATTTCAGATGTAGAAAATCAGGTCAATTCAGTAAACCAGTTCTAGCTTTCGTCCCCCGACTATTTGACCGAAATAACTTCTTTACTGTCAGTTTAATCCCCATGAAATTTAAACCCACTGTATTTTAGACATAGTAAAATAGATCTAAACAGTTATTAAGTCCTCTCCTAAACCCCCTCACGTATCTTCGTTATTACAAACCCCCTCACGTATCTTCGTTATTACCAAATCAATTCCCTGTAATTTAACACCTCTGTATTTCAGACATAGTAAAATACAATAATTTAGTTACCGAGCTCTAGCTCTGGTCCCCCTCACCTTAATTCCTCTCGTATCTTCGTTAATACCTAATCAATTTCCCTGAATTTAAAGCAGTCATCCTTCTAACTGAGTAAATAAAGAAAACGCAATTACCGAGCACCAACTCCTGTCCTCTGCCTTAGTTCAATGTTCATCAAACTTAATTATTTCAGTTTCAAGACTGAAATTTTATTTAAATAAAATTTAATGACTATATATGACTATTTTATTTATAATGAAATTTATGACTATTTTAACCCACTAAGGGTTAAAATATCCTCTCAAATATCCATTCCATATTTTTCACCTGTTTCTCCATATTCTCCATTTTCTACCCAATGTTCGCAGCATGTTCCCTGCAAGTTCAGTTCATATTCCCTAATATTCACTTTGTTCATCCCTTTCTCTTACATGTTTCTTTGTGTTCTTTGTCGTTATTCTCAATATTTTTTGTCATGTTTTTCATGTATTCACAAGTTCATTTTTTATTCTTCATATTCTTGATCATATTCTCCATGTTCATCGCATGTTCTCTGTAAAACTTTTACAATCATTATTCATGTTCTTTTCAAGTTCAAATCATATTTTTTTTTTGGCAAAAATGGTTCACAGTATGTTTAGTTCATGTTCCCTCTCATGTTCACTGCGTTTCATCATCACCTCTTACTTTCTGCAGAATTTGGCGTATTCTCCATGTTTCTCAAACAATGTTCTTAAACAAATCTACACTTTATACAGTAACAAATTTACTAACTCATTCTTTTTTGTCGTTTCTTAACTAAAAATTATTCGTCAATCATCTAAAAAAATAGTCGCGTTCATCAATTTCTTAACTGAATTATTCGTCAATCAACTAAAAAAAATAGTCGCGTTCATCATTTCTTAACTGAATTATTCGTCAATCAACTAAAAAAAATAGTCGCGTTCATCATTTCTTAACTGAATTATTCGTCAATCAACTAAAAAAAATAGTCGCGTTCATCATTTCATGACTAAAATATTCGTCAATCAACTAAACAAAATAGTCACTTTCATCATTTCTTAACTAAAATAACACTTCTCTAAATGAAAATAGTAAAGTGTAGCTTCTTTCAACACTTTCTTACTAACCATTATGCCTCATTCAACTTTTAAATATTTGGTTGATTTGGGTAAAAATATACAAAGAGGAAAAACAAAAACTATATCTGAAAGGTTAGGTTAAAGGTCAAAGAACAAATTACATCCAACACAATGCATACACCAAGATAAAAAAAGAGGTTAGGTTAAGTGGTGAAAAATAGGAACAATTTATATCAAAGATAATAACTATAACTTATGAACAACTTGATGGGCTTTAAGTAAAAAAGGTACAAAGTGCTTAAACTGACATCTCTTGTGGGATATCTGGCTTGACTCAATTTATTTAATTATTAAATTAATGAAATCAATTACGAAGGACCTCCCACTTTTAAGAAAAGAGGGAAACTAATAAAACGTGATTATTAGAAACACAAGGAAGAACCAGTGTCTATGGATAAATATTAGAAAGCATAATCACTTAAATAAGTAATGGGCTGTATGGTTAATTAACTAAGTCAGAGCCTCAAACACTTACATTGGGGGGGTATTGGTAGAACTTCATATACGTCTAGGAACTAGTGTGGTCCGTGCACCAGTTCATTGTTTGATAAAGAATATTGTGACCCAAATATTAAGAATCAATAGGCAATTACCAATAGAAATTATAAAGATTATTAGCATTAGAAAGCAATCATCTAAATAAACACATTTTATCTCCAGTGTACATGACGAGTATTCAATTTGATAGTATCATGAACAAATAACAAAAATTGGAGTAATTAAATGTGTACAAAAAGTCTTAGCTTTAAGACGATATCTATGACATCATTCACGCCTCGTCCTCGTGATCTCAGGATCTCCACGTAGAAGCCCTTAGAGGTGAATAACATGAATGTAGGTAACAACTCGTTGACTCCTCACATACGAGCTGTAATTTAAGGGATATTACGTAGCATTGAACTAGGCTACTTCAATCTCAATATTTATGAAATATAAAATAAAGATTAGTGCGGTACTAACGTTGGATGTTTTGTAGTCGTTCGATATAACGACAGGCTGCCCACGACATATACAATCTCTAATGATGCATCAAAAAAGAACTATATACTTATCGAAAGGTGCAAATTATGCTGAAGCCTGCCGGTATCACTTCTCAGTCTCAAACTTCCACAATGTCGTACATGTGGTTGATAGCTTGGCCTGAATATCGACGCGTTATTAATTGACCGAGCACTGCAGATCACGTAGAAGAATAATTTATTCGTTCTGCGTTGAGTACCAGTGTAATTCTTGCTGATAATCCCAACGTCACGTGTCTCAGACTCTGACGCCACGACTTTTGTTGCTCAATTCCCGCAACGCGAGTTCACCACCCACACACACAATGGCGTCTCTCTTCCCTCTCCGACCCGCGTCCCCGCATTCACCACAGAAATTATTTATCACGAATAATATTATTTCGCGCAATTGTGGCTGAAAGACTTTAATAAAGACTGGGTTGTAATTCTAGGGATTTAAATATTATTACTTTCTCGTCTTATGGTGGTAAACAAGAAATGGAGAAGATTTAGTTTTCTCCATGGCATTCACGCGTGACGGTAAAATTATTTCTTGATAACAATTGTAACTAAAAACTCTCGATTTAGAATTATTTGGGAGTTATCCATAATAATAATCACACGGAATACTGATGATTTTAGAGAATCACATTCAATTCTCTAACACACTGGCTATAAATGTGTTTTAACTAGATATAATCTGACGCAATACTGGTGCTTGGTTTCGTAAGAATTCCAGTATCCATATGCAGATATATTGGTTAATTTTTGTGAACATTACTGTTAGTAAGTTTTAGTAACTACTGTAATTAGTATATTTTAATACTGATTTATTATAATACAATAGTATTGTATTAGTGTTGGAAATTTTCCAACATCTCTAACAAATATCCCTTTAAATGATGAAACACTTCATTTTTGGCAATTAAACACTAAAACGAACAAGTGCCTATTTATAACAAAAACCTTTGAAATGCTTAAATCACCCATCTTTACCTAATAACACTTGAAATGCATATATGACCATTTGAAAAATTATCCCATTGAAACGTATAAACACCTGTATAACGATTTCCTTGAAATATATAAACACCCCATTTTTAATAAATAAACCTTGAAATGCATAAATGACCATTTGAGAAATTAACCCTTTGAAAGCAGACAGATGCTGATATATAATGATTCCCCTGAAATGCATAAATACCCAATTTGAGAACTGAGTTAATTGGTAGAAAATATAAAACTTACATAAGTTACTGAATAAATGGACTCTGCAGTTGGGACTTAAACATAAGAGAGATGAATGAGAAGACTTAGTTTGATAAGTGTATTAAGAAATTATGTAAAAGACTAGAAGTCGTAAATGGACTTCCAACAAATTAACTGAAAAGTATGAGAGAATATAAGCTAAATAAAAGGTTAGGTGGGGGAGGTTAGGTAGGTGAGGGTAGATATGTTATGTTACGTTATGTAAGTTAAGTTAGTAAGGGGAGATCAGAAGTTAGTAAGGGGATCAGAAAGGGAAGAATATGTAAATTGGACTAGGTAAGTTATGTTAGAATAGTCAGGTTAGGTTATGTAAATTATGTTAGTAAGTTGGGTTATAGAAGTTACATTATGTAGGAGAGGAATAGGTTAGGTCATGTATGTTACTTTAAGTTAGGTTATGTTAGGTTACAAAAGTTAAGCTAGTAAAGTTAGGTAAGGTTATGTAAGTTAAGATAGTATGTTAGGATGTAAGGCTATGTAAGTTAGGTTAGGTAAGTTACGTTAAATTAGGTAAGTTACAGTATGTTAGAAAGATTAGGATAGTTTAGGTTATGAAAGTTATGTTAGGTTGTATAAGTTAAGTTAGGTTAGGTTAGGAAAGTTTGATTAGGAAAGTTACATTAGGATAGGTTAGCTCAGGCAAGTAAGATTAGGTATGTATGGGCAAGTTGGGTTGGGAAGATAAGTTATGATTAGTTATATTAGGGTTGGCTAGTACAGGTAAGTTGGGTTAGGTAGGGTTATGCAAAGATGTTCAGAGAACAGTTTTAAGGTAAAGTGGCTAAGAAAATATATTTTAACAGAATAATGATGAAAAGAAGTGTAAGTTTGATATGAAAAGTTGAACTAGTTACATAAAAAGAGTGGTGTTTTGTGACATATTAAATGCTATTAAAGAGTTTAACTGTAAATGTCTTAGTGAAACTATCGTAGTGAAAACTGTTACTGCATAACAACTTTGTTATTGAATGAAGAACAACGTTTGTTACATTTGGAAGTGTTATATAATGCCTGAAGATGTCTTAGCGAACAACTTTGATGATCAAAGGAGAGTTAGAGAACAACTTTTATGAACGAAGGTGAGTTAGAGAATAACTTTGATGATTGTGATTAACTTTGAGGGCTCTCAGAATAACTTTTTGATGACCTGAGAATAACGATTGAAGACATGGGTAGTATTATGACGTCTTTGAGAGTGTCTTTGGGTGTGTTATTGATGTCTTTGAGTGTGTTATTGATATCTTTGAGTGTGTTATTGATGTCTTTGAGTCTGTTATTGGTGTCTTTGACTGCGTTATTATGTCTTTGAGTGTGTTATTGACGTCTTTTAGTGTGTTATTGGCGTCTTTGAGTGTGTCCTTGATGTCTCGAAGAGTGTCTTTTGACTATATTTCTTACTCCATGAAGTATACTGTTAGTTACAAAAGTGTTTAAAGAAGTTACATTTGACTATTTTTAGTTAAAGGGGAGAATAATTTTAGTTAAAGAATGTGTTGAAATAAGTTAAGCTTGACTATATTCAGTTGAGAGAAATGTTATTTTAGTTAAGAAACGACAAGAAAACATGATGAATGCGAGTATTTTTAGTTGATTGACGAATAATTTTAGTTAAGAAATGATGAACGTGAGTAATTATTTAGTTGGTTGACGAATATTTTTGTAAGAAAACGAGAAAAAGAATGTCTTGGTAAATGTGTTTAAGAACAGAGTCTGTAAGAAGTATTAAGTTGATAAAGAGCATTACATGATGTAGTTTTGCAAATAAAACTGGATGACTGACTAAATTTGTTGGGAGAAGTGTAATGCTGTGGAAAATATCTGACAAAGAACTAGTTACTGAACAGAAGAAACAATTGTTTAAAACAAACAAATAACATGAAAAGAGGAGAATATGTGAGGGAATGAACACAGTGAACATGCGGGGAACATGAGAAAGAACACAGAGAACATGCGGGGAACATGACAAAGAATACAGAGAACATGTGAGAGAATGCGATGAACACAGTGAACTTGTGAGGAATATGACAAAGAACACAGAAAACATGGAAGATAATGCGAAAATATGATTTGAAATTGCAGAGAACTTGCTGTGAACATTATAAAACTATGCCAAAGATAACAGAAAAATGGAGAAACAGGTGAAAATATGATTTGAACGTGCAGAGAACTTGATGAGAACATGGAAAATATGACAAAGAACACAGAGAACATGGAACAGAGATGAAAAATCTGAACTGAACATACTGAGAACATTTTGCAGAGCATGGAGAAGATGCCAAAACCGGTGAAAAAATTATTTGAACTTGCAGAGAACATGGAGAATATGTCAAAGAACACAAAAGAGATGGAAGAGAATGCAAAGAAAACAGTGAATATGGAGAGAATATACATATACAGTACTATTATTGAAGGTTTGGATAAGTTGGGGAATAGGAAAGATAAGGGGAAGAAGGGGGTGAGGACGAGATGGAAGGGGGAGTAGGGGGAGAGGAAGGGAAGATAAGGGTGAAAGGGTGTTGGGGAAGGCAAGGGAAGAGACTCCAGGTTGTGGCCAGACTTTATAACACCCCCAGAACGGTACACCACACAGCACCTCAAACACAACCCTCAACTCCTCACCAGTTCTGCAGTCAGATTCACGAAGCAGTTACGCAAGTACGTACAAACGTGTACATCTTCCCTCAGTCTTTGACGGCTTTGGTTACATTTATTAAAGGAGTTTACAAGCATGAAACTTGCCAATCAACTGTTGTTATTGTTATAAACAGCTTTCTGGTGCTTTGGAGCTCATTAACTGATTAATAACTGTAATCAAAGCTGCCAAAGATTCAGAAAAAATGTACAGGTTCGTAAGTGCTTCCGTAACTGCTTCGTGAATCTATTCCCTGGTCGGTTCTCATCACACGGCTCCTCTCACACACAACCGTTACCTTCTCACCAGTCCTGGTCGGCTCTCACCGCTCAGCACCAATTGATCAAACTGCTGTTCTACTCTTTGGCTGCTTTATTGATGACAGTAATGTGTAATCTTTTCATTAACTTTTACTAACATATCATTTTAGTTTATCATCACTAGTTTCTTTCCAATCAAGTTTTGTATTCTTCAGCTCATCTCATCTTAGATTAGAGAATAATAGATATCAACAAGACATTTACAAAACCGACTTTATAAGGGAATGCGATTACTGTCAAGAGATAGAAGACTAAAATCAAGATTTCAATAGGACCCGAAAACCACTCATGAATTTTCACATTTAAACATTAAAAGTTAAACATAAATTCACTATATTAGCTAAACCGCATGACAATGGCAGAGTTGACAAACATTGCAAACCAAATACAACTTAATTAATTGACATCATGAATAATTTATATGGACTCAACTGCAAATATGCAAGAGACAGGATGCCTTTATGAAGGGCAGTAGTTGTGCTTTTTTCCGCTTAATTGCAAAATATTGTTGATGGGTTCTTTAGGAATTTAGACTGTTAGACGATAGATGAATGGGTATATTGAGTTTTTGGAAAGAGAAGGAATAATGGAGTCGTTCTGGTAGGTGACAAGATTTAATATGTTAACCTTGCTGAAAAAGCAGGTGATAAATTATTTGGCTAAGAATGCACATTTTTAGAGAATTTTAAGAAGACTTCTCGAGATAAAATTGACAATATAACTGACCAAAAATACCATCACAATAATCCTCTTAAGTTATTTTACGCATTTAGTTGGAGTGTTAGTAATAAAATTGATGAGTTAGGTACACTTATGTGCACAGAAACCGCATGTGTCATTGCAATAATGGAAACATAGATATATGTAGGCAACTCAGATCTATTGACTAAATATTTCATTGAGGGACACAAAATATTTCGCATTAATGCTAAAATCAGACAACTAGGAGGAAGACTTAAAGATCAGTGTAAAACAACGAAACAAAATTGAGCCACGTTCAGAGTCATCTACAAGGGACAATTTGCTAAAATATTATATGCTAATGAGGAAAGCTGCTAATAGCCCTTCAAACCATAACACAATGAAAGAAAGGCAAATGTAGGAAGACACATCTTGGGCATCAAGACCAGCAGGTTTTGAACGATAGGAGACTGTTAGTTGAGAAAACTGAGGAAGTGTTTGGAACAAGCCACTGGGATCGAGCCAGTGACCTTGGTCACAAAAGACCCGGTTCACCCATGACCTTGGTCTTCTGAAGAATATATTCTTGACCTAACACGAGACAAAATCACTCAGGCCAACTGAGTGTCTCTCAGGCCAACTGAGAGACACTAATAAAGGATATCGAAATAGGTAGCATCTTGAGGAACGGTGATTATAAGAATTAGATATAACCTAGCTGAGAAAAGTTGTGCAAGAGAAACTTTCATAAAGGTACAGTATTTCAGTAAAGCAAATTATGAGAGATTGAGAAATAACTTAAACATGGAAGGTGATTTATGCTCAGGATGTGATCTATGCTCGCTAGGTGATCTATGCTGAGGAGGTGATCTATACTTGGGAGGTGATCTATATGAGGAGGTGATCTATCTGAGGAGGTGATCTATGCTGAGGAGGTAATCTATACTTGGGAGGTAATCTATACTGAGGAGGTGATCTATGCTGAGAGGTGATCTATGCTGAGGAGGTGATCTATACTTGGGAGGTGATCTATACTGAGGAGGTGATCTATGCTGAGGAGGTGATCTATGCTGAGGAGGTGATCTATACTTGGGAGGTGATCTATACTGAGGTGATCTATGCTGAGGAGGTGATCTATGCTGAGGAGGTGATCTATACTTGGGAGGTGATCTATATTGAGGAGGTGATCTATGCTGAGGAGGTGATCTATGCTGAGGAGGTGATCTATGCTGAGGAGGTGATCTATACTGAGGAGGTGATCTATGCTGAGGAGGTGATCTATGCTGAGGAGGTGATCTATACTTGGGAGGTGATCTATTTTGAGGAGGTGATCTATGCTGAGGAGGTGATCTATGCTGAGGAGGTGATCTATGCTGAGGAGGTGATCTATACTTGGGAGGAGATCTATGCTGAGGAGGTGATCTATGCTGAGGAGGTGATCTATACTTGGGAGGTGATCTATACTGAGGAGGTGATCTATGCTGAGGAGGTGATCTATGCTGAGGAGGTGATCTATACTGAGGAGGTGATCTATACTTGGGAGGTGATCTATGCTGAGGAGGTGATCTATACTGAGGAGGTGATCTATGCTGAGGAGGTGATCTATACTTGGGAGGTGATCTATGCTGAGGAGGTGATCTATGCTGAGGAGGTGATCTATACTGAGGAGGTGATCTATGCTGAGGAGGTGATCTATACTGAGGAGGTGATCTATGCTGAGGAGGTGATTTATACTTGGGAGGTGATCTATGCTGAGGAGGTGATCTATACTGAGGAGGTGATCTATGCTGAGGAGGTGATCTATACTTGGGAGGTGATCTATGCTGAGGAGGTGACCTATACTTGGGAGGTGATCTATACTGAGGAGGTGATCTATGCTGAGGAGGTGATCTATGCTGAGGAGGTGATCTATACTTGGGAGGTGATCTATGCTGAGGAGGTGATCTATGCTGAGGAGGTGATCTATACTTGGGAGGTGATCTATACTGAGGAGGTGATCTATGCTGAGGAGGTGATCTATACTGAGGAGGTGATCTATGCTGAGGAGATGATCTATACTGAGGAGGTGATCTATGCTGAGGAGGTGATCTATACTGAGGAGGTGATCTATGCTGAGGAGGTGATCTATACTTGGGAGGTGATCTATGCTGAAGAGGTGATCTATACTTGGGAGGTGATCTATGCTGAGGAGGTGATCTATGCTGAGGAGGTGATCTATGCTGAGGAGGTGATCTATGCTGAGGAGGTGATCTATACTTGGGAGGTGATCTATACTGAGGAGGTGATCTATGCTGAGGAGGTGATCGATGCTGAGGAGGTGATCTATACTGAAGGTGATCTATGCTGAGGAGGTGATATACTTGGGAGGTGATCTATGCTGAGGAGGTGATCTATACTGAGGAGGTGATCTATACTGAGGTGATCTATACTGAGGAGGTGATCTATGCTGAGGAGGTGATCTATACTTGGGAGGTGATCTATGCTGAGGAGGTGATCTATGCTGAGGAGGTGATCTATGCTGAGGAGGTGATCTATA